>NC_089507.1:7931464-8106464 GCF_036850995.1 Saccopteryx leptura | reverse complement strand
GGCCTCGGGGACTCCCAGAGTGTGCACAGTTACACTCAGAGCGGCCGCACACATGGGCCTCGGGGACTCCCGGAGTGTGCACAGTTACACTGAGCCTGCACGCTCAGAGCGGCTGCACACATGGGGCCTCGGGGACTCCCAGAGCCCTTGTGAGGGTTAGGAGTCCTGCCCGCATCCTCTTCGGGGCACGTCTCAATTCCTACACTCTGGGGCTAGAAGTGCTTGAAACGCTCTAAGAATTCTTCATGAATTAAAACAACTCACCCAGTTTACCAACATTAAACAAATGTTAGAAAGTAGAGCAATATGTGAGAAATGAAAGAGAAAGAGTTCAGATACTTATCAAAATAATCATGTTATTTTTCAGATGAGGAAATCACACCCCAAGGATAGCCAGGACTAGAATTGGAATTCTGGTCGCTAATCCAAACTTTTAGGTTCTGTTTTATTTCCCCCTTTCATTACGCCACGTGAAATGTAAGTCTCTCCTAAGCATTGCAAGTCTCCTCTATTTTCTTTCATCCTTCCCTTATTTATAGGCTCACAGAGAGATTCAGGCAGCGTTGCTGGCCAGCGCCATGTTCCATATATTTTGAAAGCGGACCAAACCAACAGGAGGTTCCATTTGACCACAGATAAATTTCATCATGAGAGAAAATCCAGTTATTGCTCATTTTTATATATTAGCAGTTTTGCTGAAGGTCCAAGCACTCTTTTTTCAGGGTGAGTAAATAATTCCTGTTCTAACAACTCCAAGATAGCACACAGGGTCTCTGAGGCCTGTCTCTACTTGGTGAGCGGCTCCAGCTCCATGCAGGGCTGACGCTGTTCTCTCCCTGTCCTGGCTCCATGCGCTCTCTCTCTCTCTCTCTCTCATATTCTTATGTTCTGTGCTCTATCTCAGTACCCACAAGCAGACTGGAATATACTGATATATATATATTTTAGTGCATAATGGAGCAGAACACTGAGGTTAGGCCTTGAACTTACCCTGAACCTCCTACCATCTTCTACCATCTTCTCCCACCTTCTCCCCAATGTTGCCAAGGCAACTGTAAAGAGGGTGCTGCTTTTCCAAGATAAATAAAGATGCTGTTGAATTTTACCCATAAATTTGCACAAATATCTGTTTGTTCTACTGACATAATGAAACTAAATATGGATGGATGGATGGATGAATGAATGGATGATAAATAGACGATAGATAGATAGATAGATAGATAGATAGAGCTGTTCTTCACAGTAGAATTCCAAATAATAAATGTAGAAGAAAACAAGGAAACCTAGGATCACCAGCAGGCAAACACCAAAGTAAAATGTATTTCAAACAAGATCCGCAAGTTAGAGGGTAAGAAATTGAGAAGTAACAGGATTTGCATAACGTCAAAATATCTCACCTAAAGTATTTGTCAACAACCGAATAAAAGGTAATTTTACAATGAAAACACTTGACAGATGCCAACTTAACCAAGTGGTCAGGTTAAGCATTCCCAGAACTAAGACATATAGACATCATGAGCCCCTGGAGATGATATAAAGAGGACACCACATTATCTTTGTGGCATCTTCATCAAAAATACTAAACCACTCCAATGATAAGAAAACATTACACAAATCCAAATCGACATACATTCTGCAAAATAATTGATTGGTGCTCTTCAGAAATGCCAAGGTCAGGGAAGACAGGGACAGACTAGGAACTGTTACACACTGGAAGTACTAAGGAGAGATAACAACTAAATGCAATGTAGGGTCTTAAATTAGATCTTAAAGGGGAAATGTTGTTGAAACAATTGGCTAATTTTGATAAAGAGTTTGCCGTTTGGTTGCTAACATTGTGTCCATGTTAATCCTCTGGTTTTGATCACAGCACTGTAGTTATACAACATATTAGCACTGTTACCTTTAGGGAAAGCAGGAAAGGCATATAAGGGAAAACTTCCTACTATTTTTGCAACATTTCTTTGTCTAAAACTGGATCAAAATAAAATGTTTAAAGAAAAAAACAGCATGCTACTTTGATTTCCATTCTGCTCTTGTACCTTGCACGTGTCTTCCAGAAGTATGATTGTCCCTAGTCTTGGTACTAACAGAATAACAACCAAACCTAACGTTGATTTCTTGGAGAACTAACAAAAATAACAGGAGTCATTCAAACTGTTTACCCAGATTGCTATCTATAGATGCCAGGAAGGAAGGTATAACTAATAATGAACCTTGCACTTAACTTCTCAGAGTCTCATCAATACACTTATGATAATAACAATGTCTCAAGAGGAAATAGCGAGAATTTAATCTTGACAAACCAGTTGTGTTGGGAGTTAGATACCCTATATAACACTGATTTGCTTTTAAAATACATCCAATACTACTTTTACTGCTTATCACTTAAATACATTTTTTTTTTTGTTATACTTTGACTTCACTAGCAACAATCTTTACCAAGGATAACATCTTCCAGAAATGTAATTTTCTTGGTTGTTAATTCCAGAAAGATGCAGTAGTGCATGCAGAGGGGTATTTGAGCTACACCGAGGACCATTCTGTGTGCAGGGTTTTAGCTGTGCATAATGATGGGGGGGGGGGGGGAACTGAGGTTTCTTAGAAAGGAGCCCCACAATGTGGTATAAGGACAGATCACCTTGTGATAACTCCTGTTCATTTAGTGTGTTCAGGGTCCCAGGGACATGTTTGATACTTGACCCACATTGCCATAGTTAATCATGTGTTAGGATACTTATCATTAGCCTTAGTTTAGAATGACAACATTGAGATTTGATTTTCACATAGCTGATAGGTAGCAGGAACCAAGATCCAAATTCTGATTTCTCTGCCTCAAAAATCACACAAGATATCCAAAATATCAATGGTCTAATATCTTCAGAGATAGAATCAAGATGATTGGGGAAAATGAATAACTTAAAAATATCTAGAAACCAGGCCCTGGCAGGTTGGCTCAGCGGTAGAATGTCAGCCCAGCGTGTGGAAGCCCTGGGTTCGATTCCCAGCCAGGGCACACAGGGGAAGTGCCCGTCTTCTTCTCCACCCCTTCCCCTCTCCTTCCTCTCTGTCTCTCTGTCTCTCTCTTTCCCTCCCTCAACCAAGGCACCATTGGAGCAAAGTTGGCTCCGGGCGCTGAGGATGGCTCCATGGCCTCCGCCTCAGGTGCAAGAATGGCTCCAGTTCAAAGTAGCAACACCTCAGATGGGCAGAGCATCACTTCCTAGTGAGCATGCTGGGTGGATCCCAGTCGGGCACATGCAGGATTCTGTCTCTCTGCCTCCCCACTTCTCACTTTAGAGAAATACAAAAAAAAAAAAAAAATCCAGAGACCTTTGGTGGAGGAAAAAAAAACCAAAAAACCAAAATCCAGAGACCTTAGGCGGAGGATCGATGGTGTTGCTTGCGTGGGTTGTGTCGGAATTATCGGAGCATCTTCTATTGTCCAGCTGAGATCTCAGTGACCCATTCCTTTCTGTTCTAGGAATCCTGAAATGATCAAGAAGACATCTGTAACAAGACCTCTTTGGGCACAAGCAGCTCCCTCCCAGAGGTGGTGACATTTTAGCTTAGACTCGAGATGAGAGTTATGCAGCCAGACAGGTGTGAAAACTGGATTCCAGACAGAGAAGACAACAACACATGCAAAGGTTCAGAGGTACACATGGAAAAGGACTGCTGGCAGCCCAGTATCCTGAGAGTGTAAAGGGGCGTGTCCGTGGTGCCTTTGTGCATGTGAGAAACACAGACAGGGTCCCGTCACAATTGCAGTTTCGGCAACTTTATAGAACTTGCACTCTAATCAGTGCGGGAGATGCAACCGCCACCCAGGGAGCTGGTGAGTTTGAAAATGAATGATAAAGCTCATGTCTGGATCCACTGTGAAGCTCCTCCCAAACATCTTACCTTCTCCTGTACCTGATCCTCGATCTCTCAACCTCCACAGTGCTTGACAACTCAATTTAAAAAGTAAGAGGGAAAAAAAGCTGTCTATGTCTCAATATTTGTTAGGTTGAAAACCCTGGCCATCTGGCTCAGTGGTAGAGCATTGGCCTGGTGTGTGGAGATCCTCAGTTTGATTCCTGATCAGGGCACACAGGAAAAGCAACCATCTGCTTTTCCAACCCTCCCTCCCCCCCCCCCATCCTTTCTTCTCCCACAACCATGGCTTGACTGGTTTGAGTGCATTGGCCCCAGATGCTGAGGATGGTTCCATAGACCTTCTGCCTCAGGTGCTAAGAATAGCTCAGATGGAAGCATGGTCCCAGAGAGGCAGAGCATCGGCCCCAGATGGGCAAAGCATCAGCCCCAGAAGGACAAAACACAAGCCGAAGACGGGAGTTGCCAGGTGAATCCCGGTCAAGGCACGTGCAGGAGTGTCACCTCCTCTCACTTGGAAAAAAAAAAAAAAGAAATTAAATGAAATTAAGTTAAAATAAATTAAAAGAAAATAATAAAAGGGGAAAAAAAAGAAAACCCAATGGAACTTCATATTTTTTATGAAGATAGTATATACATATTTTTTAAAAATAAATAAATAAATAAATAAATAAAATAACACTCTTAGTCTTGTCCATCAAGTCCCTTAATGTAGAAACCTGATTCGGGCCAGTGGATTTGCCGGTTTTATTCTGAATTTAGAAACTGCCTGGGCGTCTTACCCACGTGTTATGACACCTGGAATGATGGCAGAAGAAGCACTCAGCAGTGGAGAGCGGCCTGCTCTTTATTACCAGCCGCTGTGTCTCAGGCCCCGGCCACGCCGGCGGTGACTGCCTGGTGCGCGCTCGCTCTGCCTGGGCCCCGGCCACGCCGGCGGTGACTGCCTGGTGCGCGCTCGCTCTGCCTCGGCCCCGGCCACGCCGGCAGTGACTGCCTGGTGCGCGCTCGCTCTGCCTGGGCCCCGGCCACGCCGGCGGTGACTGCCTGGTGCGCGCTCGCTCTGCCTCGGCCCCGGCCACGCCGGCGGTGACTGCCTGGTGCGCGCTCGCTCTGCCTGGGCCCCGGCCACGCCGGCGGTGACTGCCTGGTGCGCGCTCGCTCTGCCTCGGCCCAGGCCACGCCGGCGGTGACTGCCTGGTGCGCACTCACTCTGCCTGGGCCCCGGCCACGCCGGTGGTGACTGCCTGGTGCGCGCTCGCTCTGCCTCGGCCCCGGCCACGCCGGCGGTGACTGCCTGGTGCGCGCTCGCTCTGCCTCGGCCCCGGCCACGCCGGCGGTGACTGCCTGGTGCGCGCTCGCTCTGCCTCGGCCCCGGCCACGCCGGCGGTGACTGCCTGGTGCGCGCTCGCTCTGCCTGGACCCCGGCCACGCCGGCGGTGACTGCCTGGTGCGCGCTCGCTCTGCCTGGGCCCCGGCCACGCCGGCGGTGACTGCCTGGTGCGCGCTCGCTCTGCCTGGACCCCGGCCACGCCGGCAGTGACTGCCTGGTGCGCGCTCGCTCTGCCTCGGCCCCGGCCACACCGGCGGTGACTGCCTGGTGCGCGCTCGCTCTGCCTCGGCCCCGGCCACACCGGCGGTGACTGCCTGGTGCGCGCTCGTCGCTCTGCCTCGGCCCAGGCCACGCCGGCGGTGACTGCCTGGTGCGCGCTCGCTCTGCCTGGACCCCGGCCACGCCGGCGGTGACTGCCTGGTGCGCGCTCGCTCTGCCTGGGCCCCGGCCACGCCGGCGGTGACTGCCTGGTGCGCGCTCGCTCTGCCTGGACCCCGGCCACGCCGGCAGTGACTGCCTGGTGCGCGCTCGCTCTGCCTCGGCCCCGGCCACGCCGGCAGTGACTGCCTGGTGCGCGCTCGCTCTGCCTGGACCCCGGCCACGCCGGCGGTGACTGCCTGGTGCGCGCTCGCTCTGCCTCGGCCCCGGCCACGCCGGCAGTGACTGCCTGGTGCGCGCTCGCTCTGCCTGGGCCCCGGCCACGCCGGCGGTGACTGCCTGGTGCGCGCTCGCTCTGCCTCGGCCCCGGCCACGCCGGCGGTGACTGCCTGGTGCGCGCTCGCTCTGCCTGGGCCCCGACACGCCGGCGGTGACTGCCTGGTGCGCGCTCGCTCTGCCTGGGCCCAGGCCACGCCGGCGGTGACTGCCTGGTGCGCGCTCGCTCTGCCTCGGCCCCGGCCACGCCGGCGGTGACTGCCTGGTGCGCGCTCGCTCTGCCTGGGCCACGGAGCTCACTGCTTCAGCGGGGTCTTCTCTTTCATCATCACAGCCACCCCGCAGTGAAGGTTCTAGGGATAGTGGCCTCAGTTTGGAATCAAATAAATAAACAAACCAAAAAAATGAGGTATTGAATGGTTAAATAAGCTGTCCAAGAACCCCGTCACACAATGCAGAACCAAGCATTGACCCCAACCGCATCTGACACCACAGAATTCATATGATCCATGTACATAGTGAATGACTACCCTCTGGCAGATGTGAGTCCCTTGACTCTCCAGACCTCGAGTTATAGACAAAATTAAAGACCACTGTTATAAATGTGGCATACTTTCTAGGGAGTTTCAAGAGCCATCTTTTTTTATTTTTATTTGTTTATTTATTTTTATTTTATTTTTTTAGTTACTGCATTAAGTAGTGAAATAAAGCATTGTGAAGATAATGGTTTATCAAAAGTATGGGAATGATGGGTTTTTCTGTGACAATGTGTGGATTTAGAAAAGGGGACTGCGTAGAACCAGGTGACTTGAGGACAGGCCATGCAGCAGCTCTGGGCACCTGCTTTGCACTCAACTCTAGGGAAATATGGCATCCGTCAGGGTCTCAGTGCGAAGAGCACAACCTGCCTCTGATTCAAGCGGAAAGTGCATCCATTCAAATGTTTGGGAAGCTCCCAGAATCACCAAAAGGCTAGGAAACTGGAGTTTAGAAATCGACGAGAAGAGAAGATGGCAGCTCTCATCACCGCCATTGGAAGTCGAGTCAGTGAGACCTTCGCTGCCCAGGAAGATGTAGGTTTGACAAGAAAGACCAGCAAAGGTAGAATATTTAGTTTAGACTGGTTTTTGCCTTATTTCCTTTGGCTCGAGCTGAAATAAAAATGGCAGCTGCTATTGGCAGGATCTCTTTCCACCTCTGAGGCATGGGTCACAAAGCTCCAGCTGTGGACCAGAGGTCCTGGGTTCCAGGTGCATCCCAACCTCTAACCACCTGGCTGGTGACCTTGGAATCACATGACTTCACTCCAGTCCAAGCTCTGCATTTGCCAAGAAGAGACAGTAAACCCCCACCTGTCCCCGTGCACAGGGTCGCTGTGAGAAATGCTATAGGAGATACTATAGAAATGGCCTTGAAAGCTCTTACATCCCTGAGAAATGCTAAGAGTCCTCCTCATGATCATTGACTTGTAATCATCACTGGAAGGAGTTATAGTACATGTATAAAGCAGTTTCCGGAGACGACCACTCCAGGGTCAAACCCTGGCTCCTTACCTCTGACCATCTTGATTGATTTTCTGAGCCTCAGTTTTTTTTATTTATCAGATGGAGATAGAGTTGTCCTGTTTATCTCACAGAATTAGAACATATTTGCAATGCAGAGTCCCTAGGACTTAAAAATGATCCATAAGAAGAATCAAAACAAGCGCTAGCATCAGTAATGATAATAGATTATGGATCCTCTCCCCATGGTGACTACAAATTCTCTCATCAACTATAGCAATTCATTACATATAATTTTGTAACATCTTCAAATTACTGCTTGGAGCTGATCATTAAAATATTATTTACATTCTGTCAGTGCTGTTGTTGTTGAAATGTGGTCTCTCAGAGGTCTGTTTGATTGAACTCACCATTACTCCAGTCAAGAAAGCTAAATAAACATCCTTTAGAATCCTTGGCTTTCTGTGTGTCAGTCACAGCAAGGAAGGGGTTACTGGGGACCCGGAGCACTTGCAGAAGCACAAAGCATCCGACCTTGTCAGGAGCCCTCTGGCGTTGGCCAGCACTTCTGCTCGGCTCGAACATAGCCCTCAGCGGAAAAGTACTGCCAGGCTCCGTGAATTATTAATCTCATCATGACAGCAGTACCTGCTAGATAAAAAGAACCAGTGGCCTCCACAGAGAGGCTCTTAAAGAAAACCAGAAACTAGTGTTATCCTTTGGACCACAATGAGGACTATTTTCCTGCTCCCCTCTGGAGTGGGGGACAGCCTCACTCATTCTCAGCTTTCTCATATACAGAACTCAAGTGCTATCAGTTAAAAAAAAAACACCACTGGCTCTTTTGGAGGATCATGTGGAGGGAAGGGCTTTAAACGACCCTCCATTCAGTTGATGATTCCACACCAACTGTAAATGAGTTTAGGTTTGGAATTCATAGAAACTGGAGCACAAGAAAAGGTTCAAGGTCGTTTTGGGTTTTTGTTTTCCCTTAAAGGACTAGTTGCTGAAGCCAATGTGCTCAGCGTTCGTGGGGTAGAGCATTATTGACACATGGAAAATCCCAGCAGTGAAGGGTCCATAGGAAATACAGCTGTCAGATTCCACATTACTTGAGAAAAACAAGACTCTGAGCCCCGTCCTTAGTAAGGCTAACCTCTGAAAGAATGGATTTATTTTTAAGTCAAGAGAGAAAACGACAGTACAGAAAGATCGGGGGTCCAGAGATTCCAGCTTTGTAGCCTCCTGCGTTCCTGCAAAAGCGTTTACTGTGCACCGGTGCCCTAGGGTTTGCAGACGTGCCCACCAGTGAAGAAACGCCTACCATTTCTGCAGCATCTAGTATACATCAGACACTCTGCCAGGTGCTACAGCATAATATCCAACTTGCCCTCACAGCAACTGGATGAGCTATCATTGTGTTCCCCAATTGCTTTTGGGGACACTGATGTTGAATAAGATACACAGTGACGAAGGTCAGAAGAGGTAAAGTTCAAGCTTAGATTTATCTGGAGCTAAAATTCTTAAGAAACATATCACTGGGCAGTATAGAGGCTGATGAGTAAACAGCTAATGCCGGAGTAATACACCATCAGCAAGACAGAATCAAATCCGTAATACTGTAGCTAGGATGTATCTAAAGCCACAAGGAGAGAGCAGAGTAACCAGCTGCTCTGATCTGCCCAGGAGCAAGGGGTTCTCAAGATGCAACAATCTCAGGGCTAAAACTGGGACGACTGGGAACAAACTGAGACACTTAGCCTGCCCAGGAGAGGTGGGGGTCAGGCACCGAAAGACAGTTTGTGCTTAATTGAGGAATTTGACCTTTGTCCTGTAAAAAATAAATAAAAAGGAAAAAAAGAAAGAAAGATGACTAATCTTGAACAGTCACATGACTCCTCATGAGAGGGGAGGGTGACAAAGAGGAGACTGGGAAATGGGGAATAGAGATAAAAACATGAAAGAAATGACAGATTTCCTTCTTAGCTCTAAGACTGCAATCCTAAGATTAGGTTCCTCAAATGAATCTAATCTCATCGAAACAGAAGTCTACATTAGAGTATTTCAGAATGGAACCTTATCCAGAAACAAGGTTGTTGCAGATGGAACTAGTTAAGATGAAGCCAGGTCCCCGTAGCGTGGACCCCTAATTCAATGTGACGACGGTCCCTGTGAAGGAAGCCTGTCATGTGAAGACAGACACCGAGAGAATGTCATGTGACGATAAAAACAGAGACCAGAGTTACGCAGCTGCAAGCCAAGGAATTCCAAAGACTGCTGGCAAGCCACCAGAAGGTGGCATGAGGCCAGTGTGAGTCAAATAAGTTTGCAAATATGATGTATATGTTTGCTTGCTTATAGTTTGTATTGGGTGTGGGGAACAGACTGTAAGCAGGCAGGGTCCTTCTAAGCCTTCCCACCCTTTTAATCCTAAAATCTTCTCAACGCTAAGCTTTTCCCCACACCCTGGAGTGTTGCATGATGTGAGGTGGTGCACTCTTATGAGGAATCCCATTTATTTATCAGAGACTTTCTTATTTGTAAATTGGCTTAAAGGCTTTAATTTCTACACTAGAAAATAAGGGAGACCAGGGGCTCTCCCTCTTGGTTCCTGAAATTAACATTGCAGAGGAGAGGCAGCCAAGATGGTAGAGTGCTGAAGGAGAAACCAGTTTGTGCAGAGAGAAGGAGATGGGGAACAGAGGTGAATAAGGCTGGTGGGCCTTTGTTTCTAGGAAACTCAGATGAGTCAGTGGCTTTGAGAGCCCTGGATGGAAAGGGAAGTATTTTCCTACTGTGTGTATTTCTCACCCGCTGGGTGCGAGCTAGGATTAAAAGTAATGATCCACCAGTTCTTGGCTCCGTTGTTTCATTACCATCTGTCCTAATCAAATGTGAACCTGCATGGGCCAGGCGGCTGTGTTGGTGGCCGCGGCTACTGGCTTTGCAGCCAGGAAGAGCACCCCTGGGGGGCTCAAAGGGGAGCCTGGCCCTGATAACACCTTGATTTTGAACTTCTGGTCTCCAAACCTGAGAGCCGATCAATGCCTGTTTGTCTTAAGATAACCATTTTGTAGGACATTCTTATCACAGCCTCTGGAAGCTAATTCACTAGCCAAACCATGTCCCAGCTTTGTTTTGCCAAAAAGAGACAGGCTGGAGAGAGAACAGAATATACAAGAAACCTCTAGAGAGTGCCACCACGCTGAGCGCTTCTCTTGGGACATTTTTAGTGAACCGTCCCGAAGATGTTCTAACCCTCCAGGCGCAGGTGAGACACTGAGACTCAGAAAGAGACCACCGCTCACCCAGAAGCACACAGCTAGGAAATGTCAGACCCAGGGTTTGAACCCAGGTCTATCTGACTTCCTTAAACACAGAAGTTTTACTCTTTTTCCTCCTTGGATTTCCTACTAGGAGTGCGAGGAAAGCCAAGGTTCTGAGCCAGATGAAACTGAGGAACCGGGCATGGCTCTAAGCAATTTATAAAGCATGAGGGAAATGATTCGGAGGGTCCTGGGGTTAGTGGGCGGGCAGGCAGACGAAAGTCCTCTTGCTGCACAGCTCTGAGTCACCAAACTATGGCCGCATCCTTCCCAGCAGGACCTGCCTCTCACGTTCCCTTGGGCTCTGTCTGGATCACAGCGGGAGGCAACAGCAAAGTCTGCCCAGAGGAAGGTGAGCGTGAGCAAGTCTTTGGAGAAGCCTCTGGGGCCCTACAGGGAAGATACTTGCCTAAAGTTAATTGCTTTCTGGATGAACATGTGATTAACATGTCATTTGCAAGCTCCACCCGCCACGGATGTCTCTTGTTTGTAAAGTGGATGTGCAAAGAATGTTCACATCCTAATATAAATCTTCAGCTCCCGTGGAAAACAGAGCCGTGACTATTTTGGGCCTCGGGAAGCCAGGACCCAGTGACAGAATTCATCATCCCCCTTCCACAGTCCAGGAGAAGAGAGAGCAGGTCGTAGGAGGAACGCCAGAGGAAGACACGCTGTCTGCGGCGACATTAGCGTGGGTCATTGTTCCAAACGACAGGCTGGGTTCAACCAGGATGTTCTTTCTCTAGTTTGAACAATGGCCCCTTCACCCTGACGGCGAGGCTATCATCTTTGGAAATGAAGCAGTACTTTTTTTTATTTTTTTGTCTCTGTGTTAAAAACACTCGCTAGAAAAAGTATAATAGAGAAGAAAGGCCCAGGACCAGAGGCCAGGAAAGCTGTGTTTCTCTCAGAGACTCAGTTGCCTCATCTGTACAATGGACTTTCTGATCCTGACATATTCTGTCGTCCCTGGTCACTCTTCCCTCTCACTCTCTCCCCCATCCCATCCCCCTTTCTTCTCCACTCCCCGTTTTTCCCACGGGAATGATGAAGAAAGAATGTGAGTAGAGGGGTTGGTGTCGGCCTTGGGTAAGACACAGGAAGGGCCCTCATGATTGCTTATGCAGAGCTTTATAGGAGAGAATGGGGGCAGGGAGGAAAAGACTGAGCTTTGGCTACTGCTAAATCCATTCATTCATTCATTCATTCATTCATTTCACTGAGCACCACTCTATGCCTCTCAGTCAAGCACTAGGCCTTTGGGGCTTAGAGAGTAGAAAATCACTAGGATATTCTACTAGAACCCAAAAGTCCTGATTAAGAGAGAGAGAGGGGAAAGTGGCGAATGACAGTTAAACATTAAAGGCAAAGAAGCACTCAAGGGGCATTAGAAGCAGGTATTAGAGGGCCTTACTCTGACCTTTCAGGTCAGGGAACACTTTGCAGAGGAGGCAAATCTAAGGAAGTGAGTGGGGAAAAGAATATTCTAGAAAGAAGGAGCACCGAGCATAAGCCAAAGATCAGATAGTTAAGTATATCTGCAGTTTTAAGGCGTGTGGCTAAAGCAGGGAACAAAGGGTCAAATGACACAGGGCCTGATGGCCCTTGTTAAGTAGAACAGGTGACTTTCCATATGGTCTGCACGCGGAGCCAAGAAAGGCCATGGCCACTGGGCTGGCACTAGCATACCTAGCAGTGAGTCCACCATTGCCGTGTCCCTGTGTGTGACAGACGTCACTTACAAGAGTGATAGGACCATTGTGTGATGCTCCGGAGGACCCACACTGAAGGGCGGAAACTGCAGAGCATTGGGAACTTGCAGCAGTCGGGGCTATTCAGTTGAAAGAGAATGCCTAGGGTAGAATAAATTATCCAGCAACGATGGGCCTGCCAGTCGCTAGAAAGGTATCAGAGTTGACAATGGAAGCTTTCAAGTCTCTTCCACATCAGTGTAGTTTGCTTCTCTGTTCACTCTGCCTCCCAGTGGGTATCCATGCAGTCATCTATAAAAAGAGAACACACGACCAAAGTGATGTTTTTTCTGCAAGTTTTCACCACCAACTTTTTTTTTATTATAAATTTTTTCCTCCCTACTTTCTCTATCAAGGACCCAACCTGATGAAACTTTCTAACTATTAGACAAACTGAAATTATCAAATAATAATTGTTTAACTTGATATTTCCGTGTTGTACACCAAACAACAGTATTGTGATTTAACTAGAGAGTTCTGCATATGGGAACTGGTTTGCAGTCTGCCATGGGGGGGCTCAAGATTGGAAACTCCAGAGAAAGGACTGTTCAATGTCCCTTTGGCAATGACACGCTATGCACCAGGAATTAGGGTGACACAGAGAGGGAGAAGTTGGTCCACTTCAGATTTTGTAAACATGCTCTGAGGAAGAAAAGCAAGGTGAGCGTGTATGTACCTCAGTGAGGAGGAACATTTGAGGGCAAGATCAAGAACAGTGTATAGAGGCCTGACCAGGCGGCGGTACAGTGTATAGAGTGTTGGACTGGGATGCAGAGGACCCAGATTTAAGACCCCAAGGTCGCCAGCTTGAGCATGGACTCACCAGCTTGAGTGCAGGGTCACTGGCTTGAGCATGGGATCATACACACAATCCCATGGTTGCTGCCTTGAGCCCAAAGGTTGCTGGCTTGAAGCCCAAGGTCACTGGCTTGAGCCCAAGGTCACTAGATTGAGCAAGGGGTCACTCCCTCTTCTGTAGCTCCTCTATCAAGGCACATATGAGAAAGCAATCAATGAACAAATAAGATGCTGCAAGGAAGAATTGATGCTTCTCATCTCTCTCCCTCTCTGTCTGTCTGTCCCTATTTGTCCCTCTCTCTGTCTCTCTCTCTGTCTCTGTCACACACACACACACACACACACACACATACACACAAGAACAGTGTATAGAAACAGGGAAGCACAAGCTATACAGGATGTGCAGGTGGCCAGGTCTGAATTAGAAGTTTTATGGGTCCATGAGTTGGCTACTCATTTGACTTTGACTAGGGGCAGGAACTTCACCAGTGAGTCTCATTCCCTCTTCTGCGTTATCAGACCAAAGAACTTTAGCTTGAAAGTGTTGTTACAAAGATTAAATGAAATATATTACATCAAGCAATAACTTGTCCTTGGCACACAGTAGGTTTGCAAAGGACAGCAGTAATCACAACAATGACAATGACACTTTAATCAAGAGGTTTAGACACAAAGGAGCAGTTTAATTTGTTTACTGTGCAGAAAGTTGAGTCTTTATTGCTCTAGTGACAAATGACTTTAGAAGCTGTCTAGGGATAGTGTGCGGTTGTCACTGTAGATAATAAAAGCAGAAATGAGAGGGGAATTAATGAGGAAAGCAGACAAATCCAGAATGCTGGTCGCTCATCTGTCTGGACCGCATCAATGCAGAGGAGGGAAGGGATGACGTAAGTGTTTATTTCTAACTCCCCCGCTCTGGGAATGCTGAGTGTTTTCAGTCTGGCTTCTGTTTTTAGAGATCCCAACACACCTGGACTCCAAAAACCATTCTTTTTAAATCTTTTGCTGCTGCTGCTGTTGGCCTGCATCCCTGAAGCATCTGTGCACATGACTGTGTTCTTGGTACATGGGTAGGAAGGTAATATGCTGCCTAAGAACCAGGAAATGGGACAAAGAGCTCGACCTCCTAAGAGTTAAACCAGAAAGCCAGTGCAGTTCAGATGAAAAGCTAAGTCACCCTCCAGGCCAGCAGGATGGGAGCTGACCTCAACGAAGATATTCAAGTATCCACAAAGCCATTATTTTGGTCAACGGAAATGGATCAGAATAAACACATAGAAAAAGAGAACAGAGGCAATAGGTGAAGTATGATTCAAGCCACGTCCAAGGTCTCGCAGCCTATGCAATGAACTGAAATCTGTCGTGGATGTCGGTCACCTTGAAGACCAAGCCCCAGATTCCTCGTCGGACTCCTGAGACTCTACATAATGCAGCCCGGCACGTCTCTACCCCCTCACTCAGTCCACGCTCACCCTGGCCTTCTTGTTACTTATGCAATGGCTGTTCTTTTGGTCAGGGATTCCCTTTTCCCAAATTGTGCATGGCTCTCTCCCTCAATTTATTGCTTACATTTAATTCCACAGGGAAGTCCTTTCTCACCATCTTATCCAAAGTCCATTCAGTAGAGATCCAGGGCCGCACAAGACATGTGTAATTTGTGAAATGGTCAGGCCTTGTCCTGAGATCTTTAAAAATAATGCAAAGCATATAAACAGAAAAATCAAGTGTAAAACTCAACATGCCCTGCCAGGAAGAGCTGCTTTAAAACGTTTAAAGAGATACACTTTGCACAGCACAGAGCTGGTCAAATGTCTAGTCTCATGTTACAGAGGACAGAGCTGCAGCAATACATTCTGGACGGGAGGAAAAGTGTCCAGAACGTGCCTACTTATGGGAGCAGGGGTTTTATTGCCATGAATCTGGCTTGATAAAGCCAGTGAGTACCTTCCGGGATCTATATTCACTCTGTCATTACCATGTGTTCAGTTAAGAGTTTTAGTTTTTTCCTCTAACCCCTCATTTTACTGAGAGCTTGATCTTCCCACGCGAGGTTTACGAAATCCTGCATCTTTGAGAAAGGGAAAGTGATAACCCTGTCCCATTCTAATTTGGCTAAAACATTCCAGATGAAAAGTGGAGATAGCAGAGTATCCTATGATTGTCACTACACTCTCCAGTCTAATCAACGTCCTTTGGTCTAACAGCATTCTCCCTAAGCAAGTTTCTGAGTATAACTTGGCTCTTCATGTAGGTCTACAAGGCAAAGAGAAACCTGGAAAGGTGCACCTGGACTTCGTGGCTTCCTATGCCAATTATGTTTCTCACTGTTGATCAATGTAGAGTACAAGTGATCTGCTGGGTATTCAGCTTGTGCCCTTGTATTTGTGTGTTTGTATCTTCAGTACTCAAGTGGAAAGCTTTCTGGTGGAAATGGGAGGCACAGGTATGAGGGTCTTCACCTCAGAGAAGAATGAAAGAAGAGGAAAGGATAAGGTATTTGTGGTTACCAGCACCTGGGTTCTTCCTCATATTCACCTGGTTCTATGTGTACCATCTGGAGAAATGTGAAGAATGGAGGATGTGTATGTGTTTTACTCTTCCAGAATTTTTTTGGGGGGGAGGCAGAGATGGGAGGAAAATGTGGTTGGACTTTCTGATGGATACCTTGAGATGTATAAAAAGACAAGGTCATCCATGTGCCAGCATTGTGCCACTGAGAAGGTAAAGATTGGAGAAGAATAACCCTGAGAGCCCATCTTGGGAGCTAATGTCCAGAGCACCTGTGATCAAGTTTGGTGCAAGTTGAATAAGCCATCCTTCTCTAAAGAACCCCGGGAGTCTGAGTAAAGAACTAACCAAGTGGACCAATCCAGTGGGAGAATCTTGACTCAATTCTAATAATTTGAAGGTCAAAAACAAATGGTGATGCAGCATCCTGAGAAAGTGAAGAGCTTTAAACTCACTACAAACAAATTGGCATCTTGTCTACCCTTCTCTGCCCTCACTCAGCATTGCAACAAATCAGGACTCTGATCTTGTGCAGGGCGAGATCAATCTAGTAGTGTTGAGCGCCGCCCGGAGGCCGTCCTGCCAGCTGCTGTCCAGGCTCTGGGAATAACACCCACCACCCTGGAGTCTCTTCTTTGAAACTTCAACTAAGGGCCAGGCTGGTCTTAGAACTTACACCAATAGATAGAGTTTCTCAGAGTGCCCTTTCCCTCCACCAAATTAACTCCCTATTTGTTCCGGAAATGCTTTTATAGGGAAAAAGAGATCGCTAATAAAAATAATCATAATAATAAACTATAAGGCAGGTGCTATGGACTCCACTTTATAAGCCAGAAAACTCAAGCCAAGAAAGAAAAGAACATCATCACTGCCACTCAGCACATAGGGGCCAAGTGTGAAACTCAACCCTGAGTCCCCAAGCCCGAGGCTGCTTCTACCAAACCAAGTCATTCTGCAGTTAGAAGAAGAGTTGAATATTCGACAAAGACATAATCCACTTAACTGTTTTAAAAGTGGCCCCAACAGTAGGTCAAACGTCATGTTAGGTGCTGGTGATTAAAGTTCCAATCCTGGAGGATGGAATCGTTCTGAGGTGGAGGTAAGCGCCTTCCTGGGGGCTCACAGGTTGTTGCACGGGGGGGGGAGCAGTATGGGTGGTGAATGGGGAGCTTCTTCAAGAGACAAATCTGGGTTTCCGACAAAGACATTCAGAGCAAATAGAGGCACATCAGTTTGAAACAGGTTGTGAGCAAGCTCAGGGAACAGAGCAAGCTGCCTATTCTACTGAAAGAACAAGGGGAAGTTTCAGGAGTGAAGAAGTCCAACTTATGCACAACTTATTATGCACAACTTAATAAGTCCAACTTATTATGCACAACTCCGGGCATAAAAACAGAACGTTGAGTCCTTGGGAACCTCCCAGAAGGAAGACAGGATGTAAAGGTCAAGAAACAAGCAGTGAGAACTCTAAAATTCTAGACCCTTGGTTGCTTCCCTACTGTTGGGAGGCTCATTCTTTCAACCTCTTTCCTTGCAGAAAGTAGAATTAAAATTCTTAATTCAAAAGAAGCTCCCATGAGCCCATGTTTGGAGGCGCCGAAACAGGGAGCTAAATAGGCTTTCACCGATTCTGCAGGCAACTGGGGCGTGGCGATGGCCCCATTCTGAGGACGATCAGAAGGACACTGCCAGTCCGGAGCCACTGAGAAGACACCAATGTGAGCCCAGAAAGTGGGTCTGGCTGGAGAGGGAGCCCTGGGGATGCACAGCGGATAAGTCCTCTCCCAGGCTCTGGGCTCAGGGCTCGGGAATCCTGCCACAAACTCCTGCCTCTGAATGTCAGAGCTTTATTTTCTAATCCAACATTCCTAAAGCCTTTCATCTGGATTTCTGGACCCAGCCTAGGGCCAGCTGTAGCAGAGCCTCTGGGGTTGTTTAATGATAGTTTAATGAGGTCTCCGAGTGTCCTAAAGGGAGGCTTCTGGCCTGCAGCTTCCCCTTTAAGAAGAGGCCTTTGGATCAAGGTCTGCATTAAGTATGAAGCAAGCTGTCTGCCGGTGTCTGGTGCACACAGGAGTGAAATCTGCCCGGGTTCGCTGGCTCCCTGGAGGATTGGCGCCCCGCGTTACACCTGCAGAACCCCGCCCCCTTTTCTCCCGCCCCCCAGGATACCCGACGCAGACTTGAAGCCTCCCGGGTTCTGCTGTCCCTGGTTTCAAAAGTGCCTGGATGTGGGACTTAAAAAAAAATCTATTTATCTCTCCATCCAGACGGCGGGGGAGGGATTGCGAGGAGAAGGCAAGAACCACTGGGGCCCGAAAGCAAATCCGGGCAAATCTTTAAATTGCTTCGGCAGTCGCCTGGGTTTCCTTCCATTCGCATCTCAGTGCCGCTTCCCTCCCCTGCTGACCTTCACGTTGGACAGGAAGAGAGACCAGTTCTAAGAGGGCACTGTATCTGCTTCCCAAATGTGGGCTAGCGTCCAGAGCTCGGTTCACAGAGACATCTGCTCTTTGTCCCCTCCTGCCCTCGCGCCAGCCACCCTCCTCCGCACAGCGCTGGGGGGGGGGGGGTCCTCCCATCTTCCCTACCCCCCGAGCTCCCTCCTTTTCTCCAGGAAGCGCGAGGGCACACCCCCCACGGGGCTTCTGGCGTTCTCCACAGGGACAGGCTGCAAGCACCAGGTTATCTCCCATCCACAGACTCCTGACCTGACCAGGTGGCTCCTTTGTTCACAAGGTGGAAAAGAGCCTTGGAGGCCGAGGCAGGGCCGGCTGGCTGCACTCCCCGGAATCCGGGACCTGCGTGCTTCTATGCAGACTCGGCCCTGATACGAATTCCTAAACTGGGGCTTGTCTCCTGATCGTGTGAAGCTTCAGCGTCTCTACCTGTAAAATTAGAGAACGTAATAGCAGTAAACGCATAATCCAAGTAAACAAATGGTAAATGAGAAGACAGGCGAGACTCAACCGTCACGAAACATGTGCAGACTATTGCATGGATCTATTGTGCGTGTCGATTGCACAGACGACTGGAGTTGGGGAGACTGCGGTCTGGAGAGGTGCTTGCTAAGTTCCCTTCCGTCCCTGAATTCTGAAGTGCTGATCCATAGAATAGATAACTATTGAACGACCGTGTCTATGTAGAGTAGTAAAGAGACAAAGAAAAACGAGGAGCCATGTTTGCTTTTGTGTTGTTCACAGTCTTTTGAGGCAGACAGAGTCACCAACAGCTACGGGAGAAACTCTGGTCACCGCCTTCCACTTAGCCGAGTCGCCAGGACAGCGGAAGTCCAGCTGTCACTGGAAAGAGGTTCCTGACTCCTTCCGGGACATGCTGAATGTTTACAACCAGCAGACGCCTCTCTATTACACCGGGTGCTTCTGCCCATCAGCTTCTGGTTAACACCACTTCCCCTGATTGCACTGAATCCAAGATGTCTACACATTGACACTGTATTACAAGAGGTTGGAAAGGTAAAAAACAGCTGCAGGGACACCTGTCTTCAAAGAGCAGTGCCACAGAGCAGCACAGGGACAGGACCTGAACACGAGGACCCAGTACCAGCTGTGGTCCTCCGTGGCTCCCGGAATTTGGGCAATGCACTTGACCTATTTGAGTCCATGGTCCCACTTTTACCATGGAGGGAAGTCTCCCTGCCAGTCAGCAGGGTTGTGAGCCGTGAGTGAGATAGTGTATGTGAAAATACTTTTTAGATTGGCAAAAAAAAGGAGGAAGCTAAAGAAAATTAATGAAGAAATAAAGAAAAGACATGAGAGAGGGAGGGAAGGAAGAAAAAAGATAAGACACACACAGGTGACATTTTTTAAAACTGTAAAATAGGCCCTGGCCGGTTGGCTCAGTGGTAGAGCGTCAACCTGGCGTGCAGAAGTCCCGGGTTCGATTCCCGGTCAGGGCACACAGGAGAAGCGCCCATCTGCTTCTCCACCCCTCCCCCTCTCCTTCCTCTCTGTCTCTCTCTTCCCCTCCCGCAGCCGAGGCTCCACTGGAGCAAAGATGGCTGGGGCGCTGGGGATGGCTCCTTGGCCTCTGCCCCAGGCGCTAGAGTGGCTCTGGTCACAACAGAGCGATGCTCCAGAGGGGCAGAGCATCGCCCCCTGGTGGGCGTGCCAGGTGGATCCCGGTCGGGCGCATGTGGGAGTCTGTCTGACTGTCTCTCCCCGTTTCCGGCTTCAGAAAAATACAGGAAAAAAAAAACTGTAAAATAGGGAAATATTGCCTGGGCCTAATGGGCTACAGGAATTCGGAGTAGAAAGAGATGACCGCAGAGGAACAGGACTACGTTTCATTTTAGTATATATTAATTGTAAGTGGCTCCTGTAGCATTAAATAACACAGATTTGAGAGAGGCAAGAGCAGAGATTAGAAGACCAGTTAAAAACAGCTGCGATAGTCAAGAACAATAAACTGAGGCCGTGTCAACGGGGACAGACAACATACTGGAGCAAGACTAAGGAGGAAGATGAGGGAGGAAGGGAGGGAGATGTTAGGAATAGTTTCCGGATCTCTCTCTGGGGCAGCGGGTTACATGAGTGTGCCGTTGAACTAGGTCAGGGTATATCTGAAAGTAAGAAGGTTTGGAGAAGGAATGGCGAATTCAGTTATGGACGTGTGGCGTGGAAGCATTTAAAGGACAGCCAGCTAAAGATGCCAGCAGGGAGCTGGGCACCAAGACCTGAAGTTTAGAACCACAGACGCGGGGCCGGTGCGAAGGAAATGGCTGAGACCACCCCCGGGAAACTGTGCAGGGCGAGAATAGTAAGAGTGGGCTCAAGACAGAGCCCTGAGAGCTCCGATATTTTCACATGGTCCTAAACTTGTCACCAGAGTTGGAAAACTCATAAGCAATTGTCAATCTGGAGTCAGACTGACTGGTCTCCAACCCCAGCTCCACCGTTTCTTAGCCAGGGTAAGTCCGTTCCACTCTCTGACCCTCAGTTATTCCTGCTGTAAAATGGGAACAAAGAAGTGCGTGTTGGAAGGGCTACATGAGAGGATATGGGTAGTGTTGAGCCCTGACCCTCAGTCATAAACACATAAGTATGTGATAAATGTTGGGGTGTTTTTTGTTTTTGTTTTTGTTTTTTGTATTTTTCCAAAGCTGGAAACGGGGAGACAGACAGACTCCCGCATGCGCCTGACCGGGATCCACCGGCACGCCCACCAGGGGGCGATGCTCTGCCCATCTGGGGCGTCGCTCTGTTGCGACCAGAGCCACTCAAGCGCCTGGGGCAGAGGCCACAGAGCCATCCCCAGCGCCTGGGCCATCTTTGCTCCAATGGAGCCTTGGCTGCGGGAGGGGAAGAAAGAGACAGAGAGGAAGGAGAGGGGGAGGGGTGGAGAAGCAAATGGGCGCCTCTCCTGTGTGCCCTGGCCGGGAATCGAACCGGGACTCCCGCACGCCAGGCCAACGCTCTACCACTGAGCCAACTGGCCAGGGCCAATGTTGGGGTTTCTTAAGGAGCTTTGGAGCTTAGAATTTTACTTGTGTTTTAAGATTTTTCCTGGACTCTCTGAATGAGAGTTGCTGCCCAGGGCACCAGCCCAGAGAAGGACGGCGGATCCTCTCTGTCATGCCCTGCTGGACCGGCCAGCGGGCAGCCTCCGCGTCCCTCCTTCTCTCTCCCTTGTCCCTTGTCCCTTGTCCTGCTAGCCTCCCCCCATGTTCTGTTTATTAGAGCTCCCGACGCCCTTGGCCTCTGTGCGTGCTGTCCTGAAGGCCCGTGGGGGTGCCGCTGGGACGCTGGGCAGGAACCCCTGCCGACCACCACCTGCTGGGCAGGAACCCCTGCCGACCACCACCTGCTGAATCCCCCATCACCCCAATCCCGGTCCCAGCGAGTCGGAACGTCTGCCCCTCTTGTCCAGGCTCTTCTGCCATGTCCCTCGGCCGCTGCTTCCACCACGGCCCCCAGCTGCCACTTCTTGCAAGCAGTGGCCCCATGCCCATTGTCTCTGAGATTTGGGAATTCATTCATTTGCTCAAAAAAATATCAATTGAGTTTCTGTTATGAGCCCGACACTGATCTTGGCATTGGAGATACTGAGGTAATAAGACCTGCCCTCAAAGAGTTCATCACCTGGGGAAGACACACAATCAACCCAACACACACATCCAGCCATGTGACTGTTTCCAGTCGTGATGAGAGTGATGAAGGGAATGAACGGAGAGATGTCATAGGTTAAGACAGGGTAGGGTAGATAGGTCTGAGATGGACCTCTGGCACTCTGACATGTAGCTGAAACTTGAAACCCTGAAAAATCTAACCCTAAAAAAATATCGTGAGCGTGAATGTGAATGAACGTGAGGAGGAGAGGAGACAGAGACGGGGTTTTCTTATTTGAGCAGTTATTAAAGCCAGGCACGTTGCTGGTTATCTTTGTAGATTTGCATTTCTCATTTGCAACTCGCTTTCTCCCTCTTGAATTAAGCAGGCTTAATAAAAGACACGCTCTCCCCTTTCCGATGAGCTCCGGAGAGGAGGGTGGTTTGAATTACATGATAGATGTTTTCTGTTTCTGCTACTCCGGGTGCCTCTATATTTTAAGGTGTTTGATGAGTGAGAATATGAAGTTCAAAGAGGCTACCACATAGAACATAAACTAGAGTCTCTTGTCACTGACTCAACTCCCCAGGATCACTGGCTAGCTGGAAATAATGTAACAACCTCTCGGACCTGTGCAGGGCTTGACAGTTTGCAAAGTTTTTTTTGTTGACTTGATTATATTAAAGCTCCACAGGTACCATGTGGAATAGGATGTTCTCTAATTTACCGATGAGGAAACTGAGGTTCAGAGAACGCTTGGGGACCCTCCAAACATAACACCTGTAAGTGACGAATCAGATTTGAAGCTGTCGCCCATCAATCAGTCTTTGGGTACATTTTCTACCACTGTTATTCCGAGGTTCCTGAAATAGTCTCAGGTCGATGTATGACATCGAGTCTCTCCCCTAAATTGCTACTGTTGGCTTTTATTCAGCCATAAGTTTTGTGGCCCATGTGTCCTGAGGTTTTGCTGCCCTGCGGGTAAAAACAGACCCCGCTGCTTTTCCGGCTCACTCCCCAGACTGAAAGGCAGGTGCAAAGACAGGGCTCCCTGACACCCCAGCAGTCCAGAGAGGGTGACTCAGCCTCCCCCTATCCAACACCTCTGCGGTCCGTGGAGCTCCCATGGACACCTTCCCTTTCCTGTTTCACGTGTCTCCATTCTCCTTGTATGCGTGCCTACATCTTGAAGGTGTAGGAGAATCTCCTTCTTCTCCCCGCATGAGCCTCCCTTGGCCTTTAAAATATATAGTAAGATTCATCCTCTCCATTTTCTTCTCACGATTCTCGCCAGGAGGTGAGGCTTCTCTGACTACAGAAATAAGACAGTGGGTCTCTCCCACTCTTCTCTCTCGCTCTTTCTTGATCCCTAATTCTAGCTCTCTCTCCATCTTGCTCTGGGTCACACCTACTTTATTTCTAATATCCTCCACTGGTTATCTTAGTTCATTTCAACCACTTGAGTCAAGCTATGTTGTCCAATTTAAGTTTTACCTACAATAAAGTTGACTTTTCAATCATTATCTGGCTCCTGGGGTTATTGTTCAATTGGTTCAAAATCTGAAGAGGAGGGGCTGTAATTAATTAGTACCCGCAACCTCAATCCAAAGATCTAGGTACCCTTAGATCATGTTTTTGTGTGTTGTTTCTATCTTGAACAACATAAAGCAATGATCCAAATTTGATCTCCGAATTGCATAACGTGTTCCCCTAGGTAAGGCTATATATAAATATAAGGCCCTTAGTCAACAATCCTGCATGTGGTCACTCACAGTGTTGGCGTCATTGGAAGTGGGGATCTCACTGAAAACATTGTGAGTCCCTCTTCCAGCTCTGAGGGGAGCTCTTGTCTGTTTCTTGATTGACTGATTATTGTTACAGTACAAAAATAGAAATGTTCTAGACGTTGCACATCTGGGTCATTCTTGACTTGGACAGATGTCCATCTTGCTAGTTGGCAGCATGATAAGGTTAAAAAAGTGGACAACTGGGGTTAAGAAATGCCTCCTCTAACTGATTTAGATGAGACTTTCATCTAAAGAGGATGAACTTGAGCATCAAATCTCTTGGCAAATAATGTTGCACTCTTTTGAGTCTCCATATCCTTATCTATAAAATTAGGGACTTTGCTTATTGAGGTAATCATTTTGTAAGTTCTGTAGCTATCTAACCACTATGCTGTACACTTGAAACTAATATAATACTGAATGTCAACTGTAATTGAAAAATAAAAAACAATTTTCAGTAATAAAACTAGGGTCTTTGCATTGGTGTGTAAGCACCCTTCTATTTCAAACATACTGTTTACGCTGTGGTTCAACTGTGTCCTCAGCACAGTACTAAGTGATGAAGGCAGGAACCCCCCCACCCCAACCCTTCCCACTGACCTGGACCTGCAGAAGTGTCCAGCAAGCAGCTTCCTCTTCCCAAACCCTTGGAAGAGGATCAGCAGGCTGTTGAACCACGATATCAGACTCCAGTCAGATGATCCCCTCCTGGCTTTTTAAATCAACACGCAATGGTTCTGACCCAGTGTGAGGGCGGCTGAAACTGACGATCCAAGGGGGTGGCTGCGGGAGGCGGCCCAGGAGCATGCCTCATCATCAGAATGAACAAAGAGGCTTCTTTCATCCAGGCATCAAAAATAAATCTCAGCCACGGCTTGCTCTTGGAGGAACACCATCCGACCCTAATCTTATTCAATCCCACATTCCACTGTTCCTTCCTCCCTGTTTGGCAGTTTGCCACGGAGAGGAAGGGAGCTGCCTCGGGTTATAAGCTGTCAGGCTCAGCATTTAAATATTACTCACCGGGCTTAGTTCAAGGTGCAGGTCAGCCCACAGGATTAAGTTAAGTACACTGGGAAATGCATTATCTTTTGGGTCACCGGGGTACAATTCAGTGAACAGCAGCAGGATTTCCTGGTTGATAGATGGTCCCACAAGAGGTTATAGCTCGCCTGCCCCAGAAATAATAGCAATAATCCTCTGCATTCATATTCCACCCTGGAGCCTGTGAAGGATTTTCACATTCATTACCTTCGAGCACCGTCTCAGTGGAGTCAGTCCAGCATAGGAGAGGGTCAGATATAAACTCAAGTGCCTGTTTGTCACTGTCCAAGCTAGGTTACCTTGGGTAAGTCACATCGCCTCACAGATCATTTTTTTTTTAAACTAAATGTCAAAGAAAAGAACCTATTGTGCTCTAGAGAAGTAAAATAAAAACCATAAAATAGATTACAATTTGCCTCCTATATCCTTAAAATATATGAACACAATCTATCTAAAATAGTTTTTATGGGTTTTTTTTTTTATGAATTGGCATTTACTTGGCACAATAACCATCAAGTTCAATCCCTGCCTTCCAGGAATTGGAAAAGTAAGATAGATAAAGATATAGCTCCATCTATGACTTCTGGTGGAGAATAGAAATGGAGAAGAGAAGAGGTCAGCTTGTCAAAGGCTAGATGTCCATGACGACAACTGACATGATGCCATTAAGTAAATCTCATGGAACCAGATTACACTGGATCAAAATAGTGATATAAAAGAGCATGTGACAACTGCTACACATGTCTTCTTTCTAATCCTGACCACCACTCCAAGGTGTGATTATTCTCATCAGCATCATCCTTATTTTAGGCAAGGGACGACTGAGGCTCAGGAAGGTGAAGTAATGTGGCCACAGCTGTTCAAGCATCAGAGCGTGAGCTCCACAATCACGTGTGTCTGAACTCAGAGCCTTTGTCTATTGCCCTGCACTACTTGGCATTTCTTCTCAGAGATGGGGGAATAAGAGACCCACGAAATCAATTATTTTTTGTTGGACCCTGAAAGACCAAGAGAGACAGAGTATGAAAAAAAAAAAAAAAAAAAAAAAAAAAACATGCCACAGGGAGATAACAGCATAAATAAATTGTATAGTGATCGCGGGGCTTCCAGTATGGCTAGAAAGACATGCGGTAGTGGTCTGATCATTTCCAGGATTTTTAACACGGTCTGAGTCCGACCTTTCTAAAGGCCAAGTGGGCAGATGACTTCTTAGGATCACCTCCTCAAAGACCAGCCAGCTCTCTGCCCCTGCAGCCCTCTCTATAATCACCTCGATCCCTCGTTGCTTCCAGTTGCCCCCGCCGGCTCTAGACTGAAGCCCAATGTAGGTCTCATGTTTGGATTATGGACATGGTCATTTATTAAATGGTGAATAAGATTGTCTTATGGTATACCAGCAGTCTGCATTGATCTGGCTTGGTTTCTATCTCTACCTGCAGGGTAGAAGTAACAAACTCAAATGCCAGTGTAGGCAGATCGCCATGATCCCCTCCCACTGAAAAATGTCAAGTAGACCATTATGCTTCCAGGCTTAAGACCAGCTAGGAACCAGTGGGATGTTCTTTTTCAGGGTTTTTTGTTCATGTTCACCTTGATACGCTAAAGATGATTTAGTACGCAATATCGTGTGTGAGGAGGTACAATTACAGCAAATACAAGAGAGATGGACAGAGGAGGATGCACACGATAGGGAGAAGTAAAACAAGGGCTCTGACAAGCAGGAAACGCCAGCACGCCTGCCCCTGCTCTTCTTACTGAGAAGCAGTGTACTGTCAGGAAGCGGGCCAATGACTTCCACTCATAGGACTGAGAGCACACTGGCTGTACACAGGGAAGGTTGACTCTTCCCAAGTCAGTGGAAGGATTCTGGTTGCTCAGAAAGTCAAAGGAGGCTTGGAGTCATCAGCCTTCAGGCAAGACATGACTCAGGGATACTCTGAGCATCCATTCCCTTGTTCATTCTATGAACACTTTCGAATATTTACTTTACCTGAAGTTTGCTCAAGGAGCGTAAAATGTAGTGTCGCCGAAGTCTGAGGTGTGGCTCTGAAAACTGACGGGCACATAATTTTCAGGACTGCGCTGCGAGAGGCTCACATCCTGGTGCCCGCTTTCCATGGGAGGCTCTGCTCAGTTTGCGATCCCACCGAAGGCCTGACTGTCCTGGCTTAGATCAAACGCCCACTTCCTCGGCCAGGGCTGGACGGAGAGGAGGACAGGAAAGGGATTGTAAAGAACCCCAACGAACTACCCCACCATGAACATATCCAAAAACAAGGAGGAAAAATAATTATCTCCAAAGGAAAAAAAAAAGGTGTTTTCACCAAAGAAGGGAAAATAAATCCTGAGAAGGGAAAAAAAAAAAATTTGTTTGTTCTTCTATCTCAGAGGATAGAATAGCATCATGCATACAAAGATAGCAACATAGGCTCAGGCACAAACTAAGGGCATGTTCAACAAATCAGTGACAAGGAAAATAACTTAATAATCCATCCTCTATGCAACTAGACATCAGGCCATGGAAAGTTATCGGGCTGTGGTTGTTTTTCACACCTATAAATGTACAATCAATGTATCAGAAGTAAGATACGAGATTTAAATTATTTATGAAATTTGAAATGGCATTACTCAAAGTATCTAAAAGGAGAAAGTGTCAGACCTATTGTTCCCTGCACTGGTCAGGCTTCACTTCAACTGGTTGAGCATTTAATTAAGCACGTACTATAAGCCAAGTGTTCGGAATGAGGAGCACAGAGTTTAAGAGAGATCTCAGCATGTAATATCCTGGAGTGGAAACAAGTCAATTAGGAACAGGCTAGGAAACCACGACATGGGTGAAATAATGAAAAAGGAGGAGGACCACTGGCCTAAAGTCACAGCATTCCCCACATCCAATTATATGCAACTCGATCGTCCTGCAAAGAATAGTACGTTTCAAGCCAGTATCTTGAGGCTTCTGGAAGAGAAGTCTTTGAGACCAGGGAGAGCTACGTGAACCCAGCTAGTCTGGCCATGAACTAGAGCAACAACTGGACTGTGTACAGTTACAAAACAGTCTCAGTGTATCTTGTTTTTAAAATCCACCCTAGTCCAGTCTCTAGCTGCACGTGTTCACATTCTTCTCACGTGAAAATTACCTTCGCCCTCTCCGAAGACATCGTCCTCTGCCATGTAGCTTTATGTACTATTGCATCAGAGTCAATCTAATCCCTGCATTTCTATGACATAAAAACACTTTCCACATGAAAGAGCACATTAAGTATATGTGCTTGCACACCTATGCACCACATATTTATGTGTGCCATTAATACACACTTATAAAATCATAACACCTTTTTCAAAATAGAAACTGTTAATTATACATAAGGCACCTCTACTCATGCAAGGTTTATGTCTCCTACTATGTAATTAATTTTATGAAAATTTGCCATCCTTATTCTCCTGCCTGCACTTCTCCCCATAAACACCAAACTCTGAGGTCTCTTGGGATCGTTGGTCAAACGTTCTCATCAAAAATTATATTAAGAAGTGAAATTAACATTAGACATTGTATGACATATGCACCAAACAGGAAGTGTTGTTTTGAGACGCTGAGATTTTCTCGGCAACCTCTGAGTGCTACGATGTTTAACCTCAGCCATTGATTTCTTGTTCTGAGATGGCACTTAAGACATTGAAATGTGTCTCCTGAATTCACCCTTCCAGAACCTCCGAAACATCCCTGTATCTTGCTGAGTTTGGGCAGCAGCCAGGAAAATGTCCTTTATGAGACAAAGATGGCTGATTATTTCCTCAGTATCTATTTTCCCGTTCTCCTGAATAATAAAGATTTTAGCTGGGCACAGAGCCATCTTGCTACAGAGTTTATTTCCCAGTTTTCCTTGAAGTTGAGCATAGCCATGTGACTATATTCTGATCAATAGTGAGTGGAAGTGCTGTGTTACAACTACTGGGTAAGGTTTTTAACATTCAATGAGTATATCCTTCCTTTCTCTTCTCCACTTCCTATGGGGTGGAATGTGGATGTGATAGTGGGAGCCACAGCAGCCACTTTAGACCATGAGGTCTAAAGTGGAAACTACATGCTGAGGATGGCAGAGCAATAACAAAGTCCACATCAGCTTGCCTTGGTTGACTGCTTTAGAGAGAAAGAACTTTTATGAAGAGACCCACTCAGAATCAGGCTCACAATCACTTCTCAGATATGCTCAGCATTGGCCCTACCTCCATTTTTTTGCACTATGACTTCTTATCTTCCTGCCCTCCAGAAAGTCGTGGGAAACCCAGTGGCTATTGCCTACACTCTATTTGGCACACAGTTACCACCAAACTTCTCTCAGATTCCCCAGAGGAAAGGAACTTAATGACTCTGTGGATCAACATTTTTTCCTAGTCTCCTTGTGTGTTAAATGGATCCCCCAAAGTCTTGTTGATAGGACAACAGTGAAAACACAACTGGAAAGGTCCGGGCACAGAGCCATCAGAATGAACAGCACTCATAACCGACCCCCCAAGCCACCATCCTCGGCAGCAACACGGCCATCGGCGCACACCTGCGGGTCCCTGTGGAAGGTCCCTCTGGCCTCCTGGCCTGCTCATCTCTCTCCACAGGGCAACACTGTGGCTGAGACTCGCTATGAACCGAAAAACGTGACATTACAATTAGAATTCAGATGTCATCCTTCATTAAAAGTCCAAAGGTGTGTGACATTAAAATGGACAAAAGCTGGACTCTCTCCTCCAGGGTTTTGTTCCTACCTGTGGAGTCCCCATGGATGTTTCTGCGTGTGTGTGTGTGTGTGTGTGTGTGTGTGTGTGTGTGTGTGTGTGTGTGCGCGCGCACTCAGACGAACTGTAGCCCTTGAGCACTTAGTTTTTAGTTGTGACTAAACGTAAAGAAACTGCACGCTGTGGCCACCAGCAATCTGCAATTATCAAAGTACTCCAGCACTCCGGCGGGAATACTGTGTTTGCACAAACGAGGCACGTTGGCATGCCAAGCAGCCGCAGAACAGCACGATAAGGAGGCCGGCTACAGAAGGAATGGACATTTCAGCCTCGACGACCTGAGAGCCATTTGAATGCCTCAGTTCAATCCAACTCCATGTCCACTGAGTGCACCACGCTCTGACTCCACCCGGTGTCAGGGAGACAGGTGACATAGACGAGGTCCCGACTCGCAAGGGAACAAATTGACACACAGAAAGCCTCTAATTCCTTGTAAGTACAATAACAGGAAGTGCCCAGAAAGTGCCATGGGAACACAGACAGAGCTGGAATCCCCTCTGCCTGGCAGTGGGCTCCCTGGGAACTCAGGAAGGTCACACGTGAGTCAGGTCACAAAGGGTGAACGGGTGCCCACCAGACAGACGGAGAAGGGAGAGCATACCAGGGTCCTAGTCTGCAGACAGGCAAGGGAGTGGTGTCTGGGGGAGGGTGTCGTGGTTAAACCCGGCGCAGGTTACAAACCCTGGCGCAGGTTACAAACCCCGACGGGCGTAAAGGAGCCAGCACGCCAGCGCCCACCAAGAATACAAAATCAGAACAGAGGACGGAGGCCCGAGCACCCAGACCTTGTAACAAGTGTCCTGAGCATGCTGGTGAGCGGCTGCAGCTGAAACCGCTGCCCTGACACAGCCCGGGCAGGGCCCCAAACATCATCCCGGAGGACCACACTTACCTCGCAGCCGGGGGAGTGTTAGGCCGTCCTGCCTTTAGCATCTGCAGCTTTGAGATGGCAAAGACTTATGCAAGGCTGTGTCATGTCACACTGCCATGGGGCGTGGCGGGGGAAAGAGATGGGTGACCAAAAATTTCCTTTCCCGGAGAACTCAAGCATCTCAGTTATGGAGAGAGCCCAGCTGCCCTGGGAGGGACGGAGCCCCACCCCAGTCCTGTGGAACGACCCTGCCGGTGTTGGGCAGAGCGCCATCTCGTAGTCTGAGCTCAGACACACAGAAGCGTCAGAAAGAACAGCAGGCCCGTGGCTGGCGCTCACTCTGTGCGGGAAGGGGCTCAGCGTGAGGGATGAGGGGACGGCAGCTCTCAGAGCCTCAGAAGGAGGCTGCTGAACCCCTGGCCCCACCCCTGCCAAGCTGGGCCCAGAATGTCTCCCTGGCGTCACCGTACCCCGGCCATGCCTGGGAAGGGACGGAGGACTTGAAGTGAGGAGACGCCAGAGCCAAAGCCAGGGAACTGAACTCAAAACGAACCACCCACCGCGTTGCCTCTGCTGTGCTTTTTGCCTCTGAGGAACCTGGCACCGGGCCAGACGCAGAGCAGGGGAAGGTGGAAGGGAGAGCAGAGGAAAAGAGAAAGCGAGCAAATAAAGGGATGGGGGGAGGGCGGCTACCGCTACAGGAGGGAGATGCCGCCAAGATTGTGCGCTTGGCGGAAACGCGCTCCCCTCTTCCAGGGCACTCTGGAACAAAAGCATCCTGCGTCCGCCCTGCGAGGAGTGATTCTCAGGGACGCACGCAGGGAGGTCTCTCTGCAGGTGCCCTGTACCAGTGAGACAAGGGAAAGGAGCTGCGTGTGCCGGTCCCTGGACCCAAGCTCCCTTTCCTCTTAGAGAGTCATCTCACCGCTCAGCCTTGTCTACTGTGATCTTTGGTCAGCACTGCCCGCCCCCCATCATTCATCCTTCTTTTTTTTTTTTGTATTTTTCTTAAGCTGGAAACGGGGAGGCAGTCAGACAGACTCTCACATGCACCCGACCGGGATCCACCGGGCACGCCCACCAGGGGGCGATGTTCTGCCCATCCGGGGCGTTGCTCTGTCGCGACCAGAGCCACTCTAGCGCCTGGGGCAGAGTCCAAGGAGCCATCCCCAGCGCCTGGGCCATCTTTTGCTCCAATGGAGCCTTGGCTGCGGGAGGGGAAGAGAGAGACAAAGAGGAAGGAGAGGGGGAGGGGTGGAGAAGCAGATGGGCGCCTCTCCTGTGTGCCCTGGCTGGGAATCAAACCTGGGACTTCCGCACACCAGGCCAAGGCTCTACCACTGAGCCAACTGGCCAGGGCCATTCATCCTTCTTGTTGACCACCCCAGGGCTGCAGAGAGAAACTGCAGGAACCTGAGCGTTCAGAAGGTCCCAAGGCCACCCTCAGGTTCAATAACTCATTAAAACATGCAGAACCGAGCACACCAGTTGTACTCACCGTTATGGGACATTATAGCAGCGAGATAGAGGTCAAAGTCAGAAACAAGAAGAGGGCCATGTGGGAGGGTCCAGGAGAGATTCAAGTGCAAGCCTCCCGTTGTGCACAGAGACAGAGCTTTCTTCTCCAGGCAGCGAGCGATACGGGGCAACAGGCCTGGAGCATGCCAACCAGGGAAGGTCACCTGAGCATTCGTGTTTAGGATTTTTACTAGGAGTTGGTCACGTAGCCATGGCTGGCTGCCCACGTGGATGACCTTAGTCTTCAGCTCCTCCAAAAGGTCAAGCTCATGTTGCGTGGCCAGAGACTCCCCCTGTTAGTGTGGACTGTCCAGTGTGGCCCACAGCCTCCAGGTAAGCAGAGAGAGGCTTCCAAGGGCTTAGAGGCCATCTCCCAGGAGCCAGCCAAGGGCCAGACGTTTCTCGGGGCAAGGTTAGTCCCTTCTTGCACAGAACCAGTCCCATTTGAAGCTCAGTAGAGTTTACATCCTAATGTCACAACATCCTGGTTGAGAAGTCTCAGAGAGATTCCTAGAGCTTCTGAGCCTTTTATTATTATTATTATTATTATTATTATTCACTTGTAACCTGGATATAACATCTCAGATGACTGTTGGGAAAATGATCTGAGGCGAAGGGTCAACAGGATGTTATCAACTATAGAAGTAGTAAAAAGTAGTTACATCATGGCTCCATCTAAAATGAACCATAGGGTTTTTCTTGAGGGGAAGGTCACAAAAATTGCAAAACTCGGGATTCATGCCTCAACCAAGAGAAACATGATTTCTACAGAAACACAATCATCCTTTCACTTAGCAAGCGTTTACTGTGTGCCCGGCCGGGCCAGGTCCTGGGGACGCCAGGAGGAGGAGAAGGCTCTATCTCCGAGCGAGCTGCTGTGATTTGGGAAGCAGCGGATGGAAGGGCGTCGGTTGTAACATGCAGTTTAGCTCGGGTCCAAGCAGCTGAGAAGCAGTGCCTCCCCCCACTTCCCCAGCGGTCACAGCCAGCTCCTCTCCTTCGAGGACACCTCAAAGTTGGGCGCAGTGTGTTGATATTCATGCTTTTCCCTCCTCGGCAACAGCTTTTGTTTAAAGACACTGTAACGAATGTAGCAGCTGCACACACAGGGCACTCTCTCTCCGCTTTGATACACCGAAGACTCCGCTGTCACCCGGTGCGCTGGGGCGCTGGGCATCAGACAACGCGGAGGGGGTGTTTAGATACCCTGCCTCCTTGCAGATGTTCTGAAAGCTGCTGGATTCCCAAACTTAAAAGAAGCAGATTTCTCTTTGATGTTTTCTACTTCATTGAACTCAAACATCCCCTAGTCTTCAAGTCGTAAGTCCTCGACAGTTCAGTGGCATTAATCCACGGATGCGACCCATTTTTACCGAGCACCTACTAGGCGCTCTCGGTGCGGCAGGCACTTAGGAAAAACAATCAATGAGCAAGTGTATTTTGACAACCCCTGCCTCTGTGGAACTTACATTTTCTTTCAACATGGAATATCAGCTTTGGAAAGTTATGGACTGAGCAAAAATCACTTATCCAGTGTGAGATCCCTGGGCACCTGACCAAAGCCCATCGGAACTTATTTCATCTTTTTGAAATAGCGCTAATAATACCAACCTCCTGGGGTTATTGTGAAAATAAATTAAGCAAGCACAGCAAATCTCCCAGAACAATTCTGGTTTATGGAAGCTGCAGGATGCATCGCGGGCTCCCTTTCCCTTCCGCCGATTGCTCCCAGGACCCCGTGTCATCTCAGCTATAAAACCAAGGGCAGTGAAGGCACTGTTGGCTGTGAGATTAGTTAGAGGCACAACATGCTCGTCACTGGGAAAACTCAGAAATATATATAAGCCAAGCCTGGTGTTTGGCTCAGGTTGCCTGCTACACTGTTCTCCACACGAACTTTAAGACAGTCGCAGGTGAAGGGAAACACTCAAGACCATGGTCAGGAGACAGCTCTAGCTTCTCCAGCAATGGTTGTGTGGCTTTGGGCAAGTCGCTCTCCCTCTCGGAGTATCTGTTGCTTAAGCTGCGAAATAAGGGGCTCCACTAGATCCGTGATCTCAGTCTAGGCTGCACACAAGAATCCCTGCGAAATAAGGGGCTCCACTAGATCCGTGATCTCAGTCTAGGCTGCACACAAGAATCCCTGCGAAATAAGGGGCTCCACTAGATCCGTGATCTCAGTCTAGGCTGCACACAAGAATCCCTGCCCGATCTGACCTCCCAGCTCAGTTCCTGGTGCCCGTGGACTAGGGTTTCTTACCTTCTGCACCATGGACGTTTAGAACCAGGTTCCTCTCTATTTCGTTGGGGGAGAGGGGTGCTGTCTTGCGCATTGCAGGGTGTTTAGCAATATCCCCAGCTTCTAGTGACAAGATTCCAGTAGCACCCTCACCCATACAATTGCCCTTGCCTCACAATCAAAAATGTCTCCGGAAACTTCCCAAAGTAAAACTGCCCCAGGTAGAGAACCACGAGTTTAGGGCCCCCCGAACTTCCCCCTTATCTGACTGCACATTTCCCCTCACTCTGGCCCAGGTTTGACCTCAGTCTGCTGACCCAGCCCCACCCCACGATGCACTGCCCCTTGTGAGAGTGTCCCGCTCAGCATCCTCGGCAGGAGGCTGGCTTCCCGACAGCCCAGAAACGAGCCATGCTGAGCTAAGAGGCTCATGGCTCCTGGTGGAAGGGCGTGTTACCCTGCCCAGGCCAGCTCTGCTCTGTGACCAGTGCCCCGATCCAGTGTGGGTGGGGTAGCCCACGACGCTCACTCTCCCAGAAACCCCGGTGACAGCGTGGAGCCCAACACGCTCCGTTTTCCCTTCTTACTTAGTGTTTCTTGGTGCCAAACCCACTACTTAATTTTTTTATTTGGGTATTTCTTAAAGTTTATAGAATGTATTGGGATAGCACTGCTTAATAAAATGGTACAATTCTCTCAGACATCATCTGTGTGTGGTACTGTGAACAAATCCACTGCTTTTCGACTATGAACTTTCTCAGACCGACTTTCTGTTTTCAAGAAGGCGCCCAGCATGTGGACACTCGTTATTTGATTCCTACTGGGTCTGTCAAGCGCTTTTATGCAAGCCAGGAGAAGGGTTAAACAACAGGGTCATGTAAATGGCTCATTGACACGTCGCCCAGGCCTGGCAAAGCCGGATGCGCCGCTCCTACCGCGCCTGAAAAGGAACGCCCCCGCACGCCTGTCCCCTGTCCCCGGGCTCGGAGCCACTGCTCTCTCCCTTGGCAACCAGACTGCGCTCTGAGCCCAGCCCCCGGCTTTCTCTACAACTCCCGCGTCTAGAGTGGCGTTTCTCAGCCGTGCGCCGCGGCAGCGACACCACAGCGCGGCAGGAGTTTTCCAACATGCAGCCCTCGACTATTCGGTCAGGGGCACTGACCTCTTTTCCTTAGGGCGTCAAATAAAGGAAATGACAACAGCCAACATGGCAATAACCGTCTGGTGTGAATGACTCAACATTTTACCTATTTTTTTTTATCATATCAGCAAATATATATATATATATATATATATATATATATATATATATATATATATACATTTTTTGATGTGCCACAGACTTTTAGTAATTAGTGTGCCATGAGATGAAAACGGTTAACAACCTCTGATCTAGAGGATGAGGAAAAACAAGTAACACGTCAGCCCTGGGCTTTCTCAAGGTGCGGTTGCTGCTCTGAGTGTCATTTTGCATTTAATAGCTCAGGCCATCTGCTTTCCCTTGGCCCGCATTACACACCCAATCCTGCAGGGGGCAGTGATGGGAAAGGGGAATCACTCTGCCATCAATCACTCTGCCCTCATTTTCACTCTTGCTACGTGTCCTCAGAGCATTTCTTAACTGCTCATGATTTTCATTTCTCTTCTATATGTTGGAATATTAATACCATGTGGGGTTTTTATGTGTCATTGAAAAGATTAAATAAGTTAATGCAAAGCGTCTAGAAGCTTCTCATTGACTGAGAGATGCTGGGTGTGGAGGTGATGGTGTTGGTATGAAAACAACAATGGAAATAAGGATGTGTGTGAGCACCTGTCCCCTGGACAGCAGGTTGGCCCTAAGTCTCTGAATCGTTTCTGACCCTGGGGAACCAGCCATCCTGGTTTCCTGAACCCATATCCTGAGCTCCGTGTGCTGGTCTCTGCTCCGCCTCCCAGAGAGGCGCCCATGCTGTGCTGGGCGACCACATCAGGGAGGTCCACGGGCTACCACACGGAGCCAATATGCTTCAAGTTTGGTTAGCTCCACTGCCATACTGAGTTGTTCAACTACCAAACAACTCTTCAAACGGTGTGAAGCCTCTTTGTTTCAGTTCCACTCAGTCTTTCAAAGATGGATTGCATCTGGGTGACGAGGCTGAACTCACGTGTTTTCTGGAACATGGGTTTTATGTGACTAATGCTGGAGGCTCCAAGGCAGCTCCAAAATTAGTGCTGATGGGAGGTCAAAGGAATGACTCTGGACACTGTGCCGGTTGCACGCTTATTAGCATACTAATGCTGCCCCCATGGAAGCCTCGGTGACATCCTCCCCTATATGCAAATACGCATTGGGAAAAGTGGAAATGTATGTAAATGACACAGAGATTATACTGGCCTATTAACATCACAAATCCCCATTTACAGCCCACTTTTAATTTAAGTGATCTTTCTATTAAAAGGACCACTTATGAAGTTAATCTGGAACGAAATCACAGCATGTCAATTAGAATGGTGTGACGGTGAGACCGCCATCAATCGGTAACTCTTAGCAGATGTCTTAATTAGGCTACTCTGTGGCAGGTTGGCCAATGACACTCTGTGAAAGTCATTTTCAAGTTAGCTTCTAAGGGCTCTCCTCTCCTTCAAACTTTTTCTGTTTCTTTTTTCAGTTTAAATCTTAGCTATTATGAAATTTCCTTTTGTGCATTTTCCCCCCAAAGACTTATTTCTTCTCCTCGTCTCTTCTTACTGTGAGGAAGAGTATTCCAGAGACAATATTTCATCCTTAGGGGCTAGAACATGGCTAGCCTTAATTTATTGGAAGTCTTTTATCTTACATATTCATTTGAAATTTGCATTCCCTTTCCTGAAAGAGCGAGGCTCATTTTAATATAAAACTGTGTTTAAAACTCTATACTGTCATGAACATAGGGGCGCATCTATTCTTCTGAGTTAGTGTTTCAGGTTTCTTTGGATCTAGTCCCAGAAGCGGAATTACTGGAACAAAATCAACTAACCAAATAAAAACCGACTCATAGATACAGAAGAACAGACGGACAGCTGTCAGACAGGAGGGGACCTGGGGGGACCGGGTGAGAAATGTGAAGGGATTAAGCAAAGAAAAAAAAACTTAGAGACAGAAAAATAGTGTAGGGGCTGCAGGAGAGAGTGGGGAGAGGAGGCGGTGGAGGAAGGGAGCGGGGCATAGGTGGGGACGGAAGGAGACTTGACTTGGGTGGTGAGCACACAAGGCTGCGTGCAGATGCTGTGTTGTAGAACGGTGCGCCTGACACCTGTATAAGGGTATTATTACCCAGGGCATTAACGTACTGAGGAAACTGCAGGCTTGTGAGGCGTGGTGGAAAGCATGCTTTAGCAGTTTCTATCTGTAGTCTTTCTTTTCTATTTAATTGAACTTATTGGGGTGACAGTGGTTTGTAAAACCATACCCGTTTCAAGTATACAACTCAATATAACAACATCTGCACACTGCATCGTGCACTTTCTGTCCCAAGCAAGGTCTCTTTCTGTCTACATGTTCCCCTCTTTTGCCCCCTCCACCTACCCCCACCACACCTTTCCTTCTGAATGTTGCCCCCCCATTGTCTGTGTCAGTGTGTTCTATATATTAGCTAATCCCTTCAATTCCAATTGCTGACAGAGACAAAGAGACAGAGAGAGGGACAGATAAGGAAAGACAGGCAGGAAGGGAGACAGATGAGAAGCATGAATTCTTCATTGCGGCTCCGTAGTTGTTCATTGGTTGCTTTCTCATGTGTGCCTTGACTGGGAGGCTACAGCAGAGTGAGTGACCTTTGCTCAAACCAGAGACCATAAGGTCATGTCTATGATCCTACGCTCGAGCCAGCGGCCCCGCGTTCAAGCTGGTGTGCCTGTGCTCCGGCTGAATGAGCCTGCACTCAAGCCAGCGAACTCAGGGTTTCGAACCAGGGTCTTCTGTGTCCCAGTCCGATGCTTCATCCCCTGCACCACCACCTGGTCAGGCCCAATTGCTTCTTATATATATATATTTGTTAAAGCAAGTCAAATATGACTTGTTTTTAGCAAGTTCTGACTTTTCCACTTCCTTTGTAACATAAGTCTGAGGATTTCATCTCAAGGTTGATATCGTATGAGAGCATGAGTGTGAACTCACTGGATGGAAGGTCCGATGTGTGAAAAGAAATCGCTCAGCCAGAATATGAGATTAGTTGACTAAACACTTAATTTTAAATAGTTGGCAACTCACACAGGTCCTCAGAAATATCTAGAGTGTGTGTCAAGAGCCCTCTGAATTCTTAGAAAAGAGGATTGTTCCAAGAAGGACTAAAAAAGTTTGGAGGTGAGCCAACCTCAACAAAATGGTTCTCTCTACAAAAAAACAATTTCAGTCAGCTTCTCTCCTTTCCACACTACAACTGAGTGCGATGAGGGACAGTCTAGGAAGAGGGTTCTTGTCTAAGGGCCAGGTCTGAAGTGGACAGCTTGGGCAAGAGTCCTAGTCTCAAATCGCTTAAATGCAAAAAAAAAAGAAAGAAAAGAAATAAAGAAAAGAAAAGAAATAAAAATAAATTAAAGAAAAGAGTATGTCTAGTAATACCCCCCCCCCTTTTTTTTTTTTTACCCCTGGAAATGTCAGCTTAGAAAATAGGAGACTTATTCACTGGATCATTCAAACCTGAAATTGGACAGGATGCCTTCTGAAGCCCTCTTTCTGTCTCACCGCCCACATTCAATCTCTCTCTGTCTTTGCCAAGCGATGAGGTGAATGCGGTCTGCCCACCCCACCACGGCTGGCTAACTCAGGTGCTCGTCCGGTCCTGCTGCCGCTGGGCCTGTGCTTCTGCCGTACAGGCCTCTACGCCGGCCAGAATCAGTGTCGCCGATCTCAAATCTGATCTTGCTGTTTCCTTGAGTAACATCCTCCAGTGACTCCCCGTTACAGACAGCGAGACACTCAAACTCCTTAAGGTGGTTGATAAAACTTTATTATCCTTGCCTATATATAGCTAACCTCATTTCCTAACATTTCTTACCTTTAGGCTTGCTGGATTTAGCAAACATTAAAAAAAAAAATGACACCCACTTAGTCATACAATAATACTAAAAGCAATTCTTTGTTTATTTGAAATTTCTATTAAACTAAATGTTCTGCATTTTATCTGGAAACCGCACCGTACTAAGATAGCAACATCCAGGCAAACGAAGTACTTTTGCATTTTTCTGTTTCTTCTATCTGGCCCAGAGACAAGCTTTGTGAGAGCAGGACCATGTCTTGAACCCCGAACGCTCTCCATATTATTCCCGCAGAAGCTCGCGGAGGACTTGCTGAGGGACAGGGGACTTCCGGCCCCTCTGTGCACAGTGCCGGGGACGCCACACCTCCTACGGGAGTGGCTGCCAGACCCATACTTTTAAACGTGGGAGCCCCGTATCACTCGTTCGCTCCACACCCGCTTGTGGATCTCCATCTCGCCCAGAATATGACCCGAGTCCCCAACATGGACCTTGAGGACGTACACGACCTGGTACCCTGCTACCTCCCCAGATCCTGGCCCCACGATTCAACCACAGCGGCCTTCCGCTGCTCCTGAAGCAGCTCTCGCTCCTGCCTCGGGGCCCCTGAACTGACGGTCCCCGACCTGGGACATTCCTCCCCGACACCACGTGGCTGGCTGCCCTCCTCTGTCAGGACGTTCCTCGCATGTCACCTTTGCAGGGAGGCCTCCCCCTCCCCTTCTCTTCTCCAGAGCCATTCGCGTTTCCTCTCAGGCTACATCCTACTCTCTGGGGTCTATGTCCTCTCCCTCCTTCACCACGGAAGCTTCGTGAGAGTAAAATTTTTGTCAGACACACTGACTTCGGAATCCCCGGAGCTTCAAAAACAACTTGGCAACAAAGTCCCTGCACATTTGTTGAATGAAAAGCCTGGCTTTCCTTGTGCCTGCTGGTCTGACTCATCCACAACAAAAGCAAGGAGAAGGAAATAAAAGATGGTAGTTGTCAGAGTTCAAACAAAGACCAGGTAGGTCTGCGTGCCTCTGCTTCTCGAGTCGGGACTCCGGAGCCTTTGTGAGTCTCAGTGTCCTCCGCGGTGAAGTGGAAGTCCTCCCTGCTCCACCTGCCTTGGTCACAGCTCTGCTTGTCCCAGCCCCCAAGCTGGAGGGAATGACAATTCTCCACACTGGATTCTGAAACAGCTCTGAATCTCAGAACAGGGTCTTCCCAACAGGTAGAATCTCTATGTGTTGCTGGGGAGCCACTAGGCTGAAAACGTCCTCAGTGGCCCCTGCACACGCGCCCCGTTTGTAGGATCTGGCGTCGGTCACCATGAATAGACCTAAGGTTTACGCCAGCTCCAGTCCCCAAATCCCACTTACCTGGGTCAAGTTGCTCTCTCCACAGGCTAACCCCTGCTCCTACAAATCCAGTCGCATGCCAGTGTCAGTCCTAAAGGCACCCCAGGATGCCACTCAACTCCTGGGAAGAGCCGGGTATGCGATGGAGTCAGATGCCCTTCCGTTCAAGTTGTAGACTCGTCTCTTCTTATCGGGATGATCCTGAACTTGTCTTCCCTCTAGGTCATCGTTTCCTCCCTTGTTAATGGAAGAACTGCCCAGATCTCAGGCTGATTGTGAGGGTTAGGTGAAACGCCACAAGAAAAAATGTCTCCCTGCAGTGCTAGCTCAGGGAAGACATTCAGCAGATGTGAGGTTGCTTTTTAGTTTTAGGAAAGGCAAGCTTCTCTTCTTGGACCTCTTTCTCTACCACCTCCTGACGAACCCTTGGTCAGCAATCCCAACCTGGCTCCGTGCACAGTTCAACATGCCCCCACTGAACCCCAAGATTGAGCTTGTTGGTCACCCCTCTTGCGAGCCCACTCTGAATCCTACTGGGCTGTCTTATGATCCCATCAAACCTCCTGATATGCTCCTGACACCTGAGGAATGCTGCGCGACAGAAGGACAGAGCATGCGGGGTCAGGTTGCAGGCTCTATGGTCCTGCACCAGAGGTGAGGGACTTCATTGTGAGTGTAAATGTATGATCCTGCAGATAAAGGCAAACAGAGAAATAATCCTCACTTAGCAAGGACCCACACACAGTTGTTATAATATGCCCTTTGTCGTACTATACTTGACTTAGCCAGTTCAATATATTGTGGAGATTAATATTGGGGAAACTGAGGCCCAGGTAATATAATGACTGGTTTACATGGCTAACCTGGAATGAAGGAAGATTCAAGTCCAGGTGGGACTGACTTTATAGATCATATGCTCTTTATCAAGATAAGTTTAAGAGATTGACTATGATTCTAAGCCAAGTCAGAATGACCATAAAACCCACCACACAGACATTCTCCCCCAGTCAGAAGTGATTCCTCTCTTTCTTTATTTTTTATGGGGACAGTTAAGGAGACAATAGTTTACGAGATGGGAACTCTTGGGATAAGATGCCATTCATGTGTATAATTCCAACAATCCTGTCCTACAATAAGTTACAAAACTATTGCTGAAGGTACTCTTTAACTTTTTTTATTCTTTTTCACAATTAAAAATAGTAAAAGTTTTTTATAACATATGAAAAAAAGAACCTATTTTCACTATCTAGCCACTCTAACTGCTGTTAATATTTTAGGGTATTTTATTTTAGTTTGAATGATGTGCATTTTTCTATTATGATATTATAATTAAACATAGTTATCTGTAATACTGTCTGTTTTCTTTTCATTTTAAGGGAGGAAATTTAATTCTGTGGAAAATTTGAAAAGTACAAGGAAAGAATAAGACACACAATGTGACTTTTTAAATATATATAATAACCAAGTATGTAACTACTGATAACCAGAAATAGCTACCTTTGTGTATGTCTCTCACTTTTTCTATGTATTTTAAGGTGCTTGAAATAATGGCATCCATATGGCTTTTAAGCATAAAGGACTCAGACACGTTCATCATTCCTAAATGAAAGATAAAATAAAGACTGGCTTAGCGACAGATAGTATCCACCAGTGGGTGGTACGTTTCTTTCCAAACACTCAGGCTCTTCGAGGAAATTTTAAAGATGTGGAAAACCACGACTCGGGTTCTACGGTTTTGAAAATGGCCGAATGTCACTCTTTGCAGCTCTGTATTTATAGAAGGGAAGTGGATTTTTTTGTTATTAATCCTCTCAGAGGTATTTTAAACATTTCAGTATTTTAGCAAGAATTACCCAGTGCCTCTACAAAATGGTAGGGATGATTGTTTAAAATGGGCATCAGTCGTGAACACAGACTCACGCTCAGAGAATTACCTGCTCTTACCATGTTCCTTGGCATTCAGAAGTAGCTGGCCGGACACAGTAGTGGAAAGAAACGGCCTTTTGAAGGCTGAGTTAGTTGCAATGCCAGCAGGGTGGCAGCCCTTCGCAGAGCGTGGGCAGGGCTCGCCGGGTGTCTGTGGCTGCTCTGAATTAGCACCCAACGTGGGCTGCTGTTTCTCCCCTCTCCAAGGTTCACAGGCCCAGGAATCAAAGGATGAAACTGGCAGGGGCACCACCACCATCACTTCTAGTGACCCACCAGCAACATGCGTGCTTCTTGCTCCTGAGACCTGAAGCTCTGCTGGCCTAGACCTCTGAGTTCTAGAGAGGGGGATGCGTCCACCGGAAGACACAAAGGTGACTCCATTGATATGAAAGCTGAGACTTCCCCTGGCTACTTCGGGCTCCTTGCCAGTACTTAACTATTGCTAATTTTACATCAGAGTATTGAAGTCTCAGGATAGCAAGGGGAAGAGGAAATACCACTCAAGCACTTTACTTTATTCTCCGGAGAAAAAAAGTAGTGTATTTTTTGGTGTACTCAATACAGTTGTTTCATGTTAGGCAGAATGATGACCCTGTTCTTGTCTTTATTTGGAAAATAAATATGTTTGAAACAGATGCATGTGAGTGCCAAGTTGACAAGGGATGGATGTGAGATGCGTCCCCAATCTACTGAGGACCTGAAGAGAACAAAAAAAAAAAACAGAGAAAGAAGAATTGCCTCTCTTTCTCTTTCTCTCTGACTCCTTGAGCTGGGACCTGGGTCTTCTCCTGAGCTGGAATGGCACCTACACTATGGGTCTTTCCGTTTTTAGAACTACAGCACAGGCTTCCCTGGGACACCAGCTTGCAGATGAGACATCGTAGGGCTGCTCAGTCTCGATAACAATACGGCACAATTTCTTATCATAAATCATATAGATATGCACATGCACATACATACATCTTATTGGCTCTACGGAGAACCCTATTAACAGTGCACAGTATATTTCTCTCCATAAAATCTACAGATGCAATTCTAGCAAAAGACACTTTCGTGTTCAATACTCCAGGAGTCCTGTGATTTGTCTCTTATAACACAACTTAATGTTCTGTGATCTCAGTTAGGTTCTTAACGGCGTCTCTGTGCTAACTCCAATCCTCCTGATGAACTCTTAGTTTCCTAGAAATTCTTTCTCATCTCACTTGGCTCCTTTTCCGTGTCATTCTATCGTTCTTTCTTTATAACACGTGTCTTATTTTTAAGAGGCTATCATTTCTTGCATCTCATCTGAGGATGCCAAATACTTTTCTAAAAAGAAAATTTGTTCCCTGAGGCAGATCTTTGTCAGTGTTTGTTTCTTCTTGGAGTTTTCATGATAATTATTAATAATCATGGCTCAAAGTTTCTGAACAGTTCCTGTCATTGTTGAAGCGCGTATTTTTCGTGTTGAATAGTTTTCTCATCCTTGAATAAAGGAGGTATCCGAGCTCAGCGCTTTCTGAAGACCTTGAGGATAAATATTCCATGACCTCACTTCTTCTGGCCAATTACTGTTTTCCAAAGTGGTCAAACTGACCAGCTGAATGGTCACACCTAGGTAAGATCCACATTCTAACAGACTGTATTAACTGTGGCTTGAAGAGACTGAAATGAAATTTTATGCAAGTTCTTTCTGGATTTGTAATGACACAAACAGTTAGTGGGTATAAAAATACCCAGCAGCCTTCCCCCACGTGCACTGCACCAGGATCTTCTTGTCCTCCCCTCCAACCAAAAGTATAAGGATTTTATTTTCCACCTCAGGAGGCTGAGCATCATTGCAATTAGAGCCCACCTCCTGCCCTCCGATTCCCTTCATCTTTAGAAAAAAGCCATATTTGTAGCAGTAAAATAAATGACAAGAAGAAAGAGAGCCCAGAACTTGGAGAGCTTATAAATTGGAAGAGCCTCATGGGACAAGGACCGTCACAAAGAACAGACGGGAGGTGGCACACTGGCTACCACAGGAGGAATATGGCTCTCTCAGACACAAGTGAAATGGTCAACACCATTTAAAAATGAAATTGGTGCAATTATAATAAGTAAATGAATACATAAAGAAATAAACAAACACATACAAATAACATCTCTATCTCCAGCTTCATTTGAACTCTGGAAAGATTTGGCAAATCTGTGTCTGTGCTCTTACAAGACCAACAGTTGGTTGTCTTTATGTAAGACATGCCTTCTCCCAGTTGCCTCAGTCTCCTCCCTGGTCCACCCATCATTTTTGTTACCTTAGTCTGTTGAATTTTTAAACCCTTATATAAACTTGAGTTTCTTACTGTAGTTAGTTTCCTGTTGTTGCTCTAACAGATCACCAAAAATTTGATGGCTTAAAACAGCAGTAATTTATCCTCTTACAGTTGTAGAGATCTGAAGTCCAAAATCAAGCAGGACCACACAGCCTCTGAGGGTTGCAGGGGATAAATCTTTGTTGCTTCTTTTAGCTTCTGGTGACCCTTTGGCACTTGGGCTCACAGTCACAGAACTCCAAACTCTAACTCACCCTTCATACAGCCGTCTTTTCTCTGGGCGTCCCTCCTTGTCCTTTTCTGTTCCTCATAAGAACACTCTCATTGGATTTAAAACCTACCTGTATTGAGTATGATCTTATCTGGATTCTCAGCTTAATTATGTCTGCAGAGACCCTATTGTGAAATAAGGTCTCATTCTGAATTTTTGTGTAGATGTGAATGTCTACCAGGGGACCCATTCAGAGATACACAATCTGAGGGACACACAACTGAACAACCATGGCCCTTCCTACCTCTCCTATAGAACAGCCCTCCAATAGCACACCTTGCTTGGCTCACGGAATGCGTTCTTCTTTCCAGTTCCATTGATCTTAAAGTTGGGGGAAAAATCCTCCAGGATCCTGTCTTTAGTTGATTGTCAATCCAAGTTTATGGCCTTGCTTTGAGATTACACTTCCGTCTAAGCCAGGGGTAGTCAACCTTTTTATACCTACCACCCACTTTTGTATCTCTGTTAGTAGTAAAATTTTCTAACCGCCCACCAGTTCCACAGTCATGATGATTTATAAAGTAGGGAAGTAACTTTACTTTATAAAATTTATAAAGCAGAGTTACAGCAAGTTAAAGCATAAAATAATAATTACTTACCAAGTACTTTATGTTGGATTTTTGCTAAGTTTGGCAGAATAAATCTTTATAAAACAACTTACTATAGTTAAATCTATCTTTTTATTTATACTTTGGTTGCTCTGCTACCGCCCACCATGAAAGCTGGAGCGCCCCCTAGTGGGCGGTAGGGATCAGGTTGACTACCACTGGTCTAAGCTTTCATAGGTACTTTACTGCCCACTGCAGAGACTGTTCCAGGGGCTGTTAGCCGACTCCATTTTAAAATGGAGCAGTCAGTGAACCAACTTCATAAGCTGCAATTCAGAAAGTAAGAAAAAGACAAAGCTTTTTTTGCCCCAGCACACCTTTCATTTCCTCCATACTCCCCCCACGTCCAGCCCCTCTTCCCAAACCCGTCTTTCCCCGCGGTGACTTCAGAGCAATCTGGGAAGAAGGCTACAGTGGCCACGTGTGTACCGAGCCAAAGACTGGATGAGACCGAGCCAGACGCCCTAACACAGCTGCCTGCCGGGATCTTTAAATTCTGAGCTCTGAAGCTTTCATTTGTTAATGCTGATTAAATAATGCAAACTATTCCAGGTTAGGAAAATGTTAGTAATCAGCTCCATACAATAGCTATTGTCATTGATTTGCATATGTGATGAAAAGCTAATTACCGCATATGTATTATTTTATGATGGTTAATACACCATACCAAATGTGGAAGAATGAAATACTTTAAGAACAAGAAAAATGCCTTATGCTTAGGAAGACTGGGATAAAAAAAAACACACACACACACACACATAGGAAAAAGCATAAGTATACCTTAACATTTCCAAAGCTCAGCTCTGGAAACTGAGGTCACAGTGGTAAAATGACTGGTCCTAAGTCACCCAGCTAACTGGCACTAAGAGTGGAACTATACCCCAGGCCTCCTGCTTTTCAGATGATTGTTCTCTGCAAAAATAACACAGTTAAATCATTCAAGCAAGTTGAGAAGGTACCATCTCCTGTGTGAATTTCATTCACTATATAGTACTTTGTAGTTTCCAAATGCTTTTACAAAGGACTTCATGTCATCTGCTTCCCACAATAACCCTCCAATAGAATAAGAGTAGGTATTCCATCTTCACTTTGTAGGTGGGGAGATGGGAGATCAAACTTCTCACCCTGGCACATTCATTCATTGCACACGACTCACCTGTCCTCCATCAGACCCCCCCAGGCAAAGAAGACTCCGAACACGGAGGGCCGCACCATCTGGAGGAGGAGACAGAACTGACTGGACAGTACCGGGGAGGGTCGTCACGGAGCTGTACCCGAGGTGCTCAGGAAGGAGAGAAGAAGCCGGTAATAAAGTGCTAAGAAAACAGAGACGATGTTAGAAGAGAATTAATGTTTGAATTGAAGATAATGAATAGATGTTCGCCAAGCGGATAAGAGAAGAAGTAGCCTCCCATCTGAAAGGAGGAAATTCATGAGCAAAAGACACCAGCGTACGACAGGGCACAGCTTTTTGGCATGGCTCCCAGGAAGGGCGTACGTTAGGAAGAAGAGCCACTGAGGCCCCGAGCTAGGAGATGAATGTCGTCTGTGGTGGGGTGAAGGGATTGAATTCAATCTTCCAGATGAGCAGGCTGGTGAAGGTTTTTAAAGCAAGAGTGGAACATGATCAGATTTGTATTCCAGAACAATATGTTGATCAAGTAACACCTTTGAATTCAAATATCACCCCAAGTTCAGGCATATGACAAAAAAGAAGGGTATAAAACAACAGTAAAGGGAAAAATTATGATACACTGAAGAGAAATCCGATGCCCAAGCTAAAAGGAATGACCACTGTTGAACTTCTCCCAAATGGTGCTCGAGGTGGGTCAGCGAAGGCAGATGGTTCAAATTGTTAAGAGAAGCTGGAGATTGTGCATTTTTATAAAACATTATTTGATCTTTCAATTTGGACACCTTATTCCAATAGGTGTTTTAGATTTAAAAAGAAAAATGTAATGCATCAGTGGCCTGCTTTTAACCAGTAAGGCATCATCTTGTTGGTGGACCTGGGTACAGTAAGTAGGAGAGTCAGGGAGCAGGGAAAACAGTTAGGACTCTATGTCAAAAGTATGAACATAAGGCAGGACCCATGAGGACAAAAAAGGAGGGAGATGACTGACTATCAGAACAGAGAATCCAGAAGAGAGCCACCAGTGTAGACAGGGGCAATCTGACCAGACAGAGGGACTCCGGTCTGTGAGTCAGTCTTGGGGTCACTGTTATGATTACAGCTTTAGCTTTTATCCTTTTTTGCTGTTGTTCTTAACATAGAAAGAAGAAATAAGCATGGGTTCTGAAAAGCAAGCTTTCAATCCCACCCCAAATCGACTTCCCCTGAGTCCTCCAAATTCAAAATGGCGCACGTCAGCTCCCGTTCGAACTGAGGGCGAAGTTGAGAAGGAAGGCTGCTGCTCTCTTTGTTTCTCCGCTCCAGCCTCTGAGGTATTCCGTTAACGTTCTCAGCCATAAAAAGGAAATGGTCGGTCTCGTTTCCCTGACTGTGCTGTCTCTCTGATTTAAGTACTTTTCACCTGTGAATGTCCTTGGTTACTCCCGAACCGTATTCTGTCCCATAAAAGTCACTAAATTAAAGACGGCTTTGGCTCTATTTTAGTGAAGTGATTTTTTAAAAAATGCTATAAGATTTCTCCTCCCTGCAGTGAGCCAGTGAAGTTCACCTTAAATGTCACCTCCTTTCTGCAACTGGCGGCCCTAAAAATCCACCCCTTTAAGACTCAGCTCAGAGGACCTCTCCCCTGAAGACTCTTCTCACCACACCAGCAACCCTGGATGAGGTCAGAGCACCGTAAGTGTGTAAATCATTATCATCTGTCACCAGGTATTATTTCTTCTCTTGAAAACTTGTAAGTCATGCCCCATGTAGCAACCAGAGGGATCTTCTTAAAATATAAGTGAGATCATACCACTGCCCAACTTCAATTGTCCAATCGCTTTCCTTTGCTGTTAGAATAAAATCTAAATTTCTTAAAGTGATTTACAAAACCCTGGATTATCTGATCCTGTCTTCAACTTCTGCCACTCTGCTCTTTTTCTGACTGCATTTCCAGTCACACTGGCCTTCCTTGGGATCCTCAGATACCACCACAGTGCCTTTGCATATGCTGTCCCCACAGTCACTTTATACAGCTGGATCTTTCTCATCCTTCTGCTCTTAGATAAAATGTCATTTCTCCAGAGAGATCATCTCTCGCTGATCATCTACCTGCTCAGTTTTCTAGGTTACTCTCTCTCTCTTGGTATCTGGATACTTACTTCATAGTTGTGGTCACTATAATTATCTTCGTACAGACCTCCAAATGCTAGAGTACAATTGATTAAGAGCTTCAGCTGTTGGAGTCTAAACTCTACCCATAGCCTGCTCTGAGGCCACACTTCCTCTGGGGCACTTTCAGCCAATGCCTGAGAAGGGCAAGGACTCCGAATCAGTGTGTTCCCGGAAGACATGGCATCACCAACCAGTGCTTTGGCTTGGGGACCCACCATTGGCTCTGCTTAAACTTTCCTGGACTGTACAGCAAGTTGAGACTGCTTTTACCCAACCTTCCTTCCTTCCTCCTTTCCCTCTTCCTCCACGGAGTCAGATGAGCATAGTAGTCTAATGGCTCCTCAGGCTCCTCCAGCACATTCCCTGTGTTCCCTCTCAGGTCCATGTCTTACTTCTGCTTCTCCCAGAACCTGAGTTAATGTCTATTTTAGTTAGTCACTTAGTTATTTTGTCAGTTAATTGACTAGTTAGTTTTAATAAAACATTATTGTATCCTTGAAGGAAAGACATTTTTTATTAATTTTTTTCTTTTTATTGATTTTTAGAAAAAGAGGAAGGGAAGGGGGGAGAGAGAGAGAGAGAGAGAGAGACAAACATAAATTTGTTGTTCTTCTTATTTATGCATTCATTGGTTGATTATTGGATGTGCCCTGATCGGGGATCCAACCCGCAACCTTGACGTATCAGAACAACACTCTAACCAACTAAGCTCACTGGCCAGGGATGGAGGAAAGACTTGTTAGACTCGCTTGTTGCCATGTCCACAGCACTAGCACCATCCTGGCACAAGAAGGTGTTCATTAATATCTGCCTAACTTTGTGCAGAGGTCTGTCAACACACTGACACATTACATAGGAATGAGCCCACCACCATCTCTTACAAGACCGTAGACTTTCTTGAGAGTATAGCTTTTACGGGGTTTGCGCTCGGCATACCCCGAGAGCCGTAGGCACAGCAGCAGTGCAATCAGTGTTTGTCAGACTGAGCTAGCACTTCCTCCTTCCTCACACACCCCTCTGACCCAGTACCCTGCCACACCCAAGGAAAAGCAGGCCAAATTCTTATCTGTCTCCCTTAACACAGTCTGCTTTACCCCCGAACAGTTTATTCTCCGTGTCCCGTATCTTGGTGAGTGTCCCAACCATTGTCCCAGTTTGCCACTTCTCTCTCACTGGGCTTCTGCGTCTCCTCCGTACCTCAGGCCATCAAACAATCACCAGGCCCCTCCCTGCCATCTCCTGAGTACCTGTTCGTTTAATGAACTTTCCTCCATTTCTACTGACACCACCTGGGTATAGGCCCCCATGATCTCTTCCCTTGACCAATTTAAAACAACAATGTAATAGGCCCCTCTCCCTCCATAATTTCATCTCTCCCATGCAGTCTCTACCCAACAGTCAGGAAGTTCTCCGGAGAAGGCAAATCAGATCAGGCCACACTCTGCTTAAAGCCCTGTAAGTGTCCATAGTGGTTGAGAAGGCCTTTCAGGTCCAACTGTACACCCACCCCTCTCGAACCTCTCCCATCTGTCTACACACACCTCCCCCGGTCCTCTATCTACACAGAGCAGTTTGTTGTGCCCCAAACTACCTCCCTTTGTCTTGGAGAACCGTTTCTCTAAATCACCCCCAACCTGCGGTCTGCTAATTTCTGCAAAGTTCACTTCTTTCCAGAAGTCTTCTGCAGAGAAGTCCAGTCTGCATCAGGTGATTTTCCTCTGATATCCTAACCACTCCCATCACCACGCTGTTTTAGTCAGCTCTGGCTGCTACAACAAAAACACTGGGTGACTTAAACAACCAACACTTATTTCTCACGTTTCTAGAGGCTGGAAAGTCCAAGGTCAAGGCCCAGGCAGATTTGGTGTCTGGTGAGATCTGCGTCCTGATTCAAAGGCAGCGGTTGGTCTTCTTGCTGTGTCCTGGAAAGTCCAAGGTCAAGGCACGGGCAGATTTGGTGTCTGGTGAGATCTGCGTCCTGATTCAAAGGCAGTGGTCTTCTTGCTGTGTCCTTACACAGCAAACAAACAGAGCAAGAGAGCGCCCTGGGGTCTCTTTCCTAAGTGCTCCACTCTCATGACCAAATTACCATCCAAAGGTCTCACCTCTTACACTGTCACATTAAGGGGTAGGATTTCAACAGGTGAATTTAAAGGGGGACACAAACATTCAGTCCATTTTAGTATTTATTACACTGGCTTGTTTAATTGTCTATGCCCTAACGAAACTGGGTGATCCTTGTTTCTAAAAGAAAGATTTGACCAAGTTCTCCTATTATATTAACTCTTTTAGAGATTTCTTTCTTGCCTCCAGATACCAGCATACCCAGCTACTCTCTTGTCTTATCTCGTCACATCCCCTCCCCTAAAGGGCTTAACCATTCCCGGCTCCAAACACAGCTCCACTCAAAAAGCTTTGCATAGGTTGATTGCTTTTCTTGCCTGGACTGCCTTTTCTCATCTTCCTTCTGGTCAATGAGTTCCCATCTTGAGTATTTTCTCTCCCATAAAGTCTTTCTGATCCCTCTCTTCTCTAGGTAACGTTGATCATGGCCTCATGTCACTCGTATAAATTTCTGTTACTGATTTCCTGGCCTTTCTTGGCTCATAATTCTAATTCTGTGTCTGCCACTGGACTATACAAACTTCTCAAGGGTAGTGTTGAGGTCTGATTCAGCTTTCTTTTCCCAGTGCCTGCTACGTTCAAAGAAGGTACTTGACATATATTTATTGAAGGAACAAATGAATGAAAGACCCCATCTATTCTTTGGGGTTCGACCATTTTTGCCTCTACAGATGTTCTGTCTCTGGTGAACCACAAGAGATCAGATTTCCTTACGTCCTGAGCTCCATTCATTTATAACTCTACAATCTTTCTCAATATGGCCTAAACATCTTAAGAGTCGGGACGAAGTCTTATAGTCTCTTTACCGCTATTGCCTTGGACATGGGAGAGCTCAGTATACTTTTACTGATTAATCGTTATTCCTCTATCAACTATTCTTCTTTGATTCAGCAACTCACTAAAAAAAATTACATAAGAAATCTTCGCAGCAATCAAATAACTAAAATCACAAAATGTTCCTTGCTAAAAATAGCACGTCTCCAAGACACTCGAGGCGGAAGCCATGTGTTTTCTCCTTTTCCATTAATGAGAGAGAAGATGTGACAACCCCCTCCCTTCCCTCCCCCCCCCCCCCCGTGCTCATTTTGTCTGCGTCATTTCTGCATTGCCTGGAGATTTGTGGCTGTTGTTTCAAGAAAGATCAAATGCCAACGGGAGATGGATGGGCTCCTTGATTAAAAAGTGGCACTCAGATATATCAGCTTCCTCAGATTCGAAGAAGAGAGCCTTGTGTCCCAGCTAGTGCCTGCTTCAGAGGCACGAGTCTCCCGGAGCGGCTGCGGCCGGCATCCCCGCCCAGGGCCGCTCACACGGGCCCTCTAAGGCACTCACATACAGAGCAGACTCACAAGGGCTTCGAACGTGCCCTCGACTGACTCGAAATTCTCTTCTGAGAGACGGTTGAAGCACTAGCATGCCGTGTCAGACCAACCTGCATTCAAATCCCAGCTCTGAGTGCGACGAGCTGTGTGACCCTGGGCAGCTTACTGAGCCTCTCTCTAAGCTTCAGTTTCATTGTTTGGAGAATGGGGGTGGGGTGGGGTGGGTAATAATAACATACCTGGTGGGTGGATGGGATTGAACAAGGTAACAGAATGTGTTTAGGTTTGCCTGTTGCTCGGTGGTCATTAACGGTCATCATTCCGTAGCCAGAAAGAACTATGTCTGTCATAATGGCTATCAGTTGTCAAATAGTACGTGCTGTATACGATGCTATTTGTTTTTATATCGTATTCTTTACTTATAAATCTGATAAAAGCTCGTTGAGCAGGCATTATCTTCATTTTATAGTTGGAGAAACTAGATCTCAGAAGCTGAGTCACTTGTCCAATGTCACACAAGGGCTGCTCTTGCAGCAGAATGAGCTGGTCCCTTTGCAGCGGTCCCACAACTCTGTGTTTCCAAAGGAGTGGGAGGCGCTCGGGACCTGGAAACCCTCCGACTCCCACAATGCTGAGAATTCGTGACAGAGGGGCAGGCTGGCCCGGTGGGTTCTCGTTAGCACTCCTCATTTAAACTTCAGACCCACGTTTGAGCTTCGGTGGGCCCTTTAACCTTCCCCTTCCAAAGGAAAACAGAGCAGAAACCCCTCCCCGACTACCATCCCAACTTAGGAGAGAACCGGCCTCAGCTGTTCTCTCTCTACCCCTTTCCCCACGGACAACGTCCTGCCCAGAGGTTCCGGGAACAAAAGTGCTGGCCAAGCAAGATAGACCCCTAAGCCCTGCCTCGTCTCCGCTGAATCATAGGTAAAGAGGGAACCACGACTTCCTCTCCCTTCCTAAAATGTAACCCTCCCTTTCCCCCTCCCGTTACATATAATATATTCCCATCCACCTAGCGCTGTGGCTTGCTTGCGTTTCAATCCCGCAGAGCCTCTTGGGCAGTTACTGAGGGAGATGGAAGCAGGTCTGGAGCTCCCTCTAGAGGTGGCAACGCTGCAACCGACCCACAGGACTTGGGCCTTGACTTGGTACAGCCGCAGGTGAAATGGTCAGTTGGTCGGGGCTGAAGCCACAATCATCCAGCTCTAAGGGACTGAGGTACGCAAACCAGCATGCTTTCCGACGAACGAGGGAACAGGGCCCAGCGTGGCTCTCCCCACAACCCCCTCCGAGTGGGTAGACTCAGAGACAGCTGGTCCTCTCCAAAGAGAAGACAGGTGTCTTCTGCCCCCGGGCCCTGCTGCACCTCAGCAGAAAGACAGGAGGCCACAGAGGGGTCAGCCAGCCCCCAGATTCTGACCTCTGAGGCCCTGCCGGGCCCCAGCCGGCCCCCAGGGACAGAAAAGAAGAGCGACAGGTGTTTTCTCCTGGCACCAAACCCTGACCCAGTGAAAAGCACCCAAGGTGATAGCCTGCCCCGTGCAAGCCTGAGAGGTCGGCAGAGACCGCCTGCCCACACGCGCAGAAAGCCGGCCGCAGGACGAAGGAGGCTGCTGTCTGGTGGCCCACCAGGTGCATCTTCCACCCTGGTGCCCAGCCCACCCGTGAGAAATATTCGGTACTTGGTACGTGCGTTTTTGGAACAATGCTGAATGACTCCACACCTAACAGCTGTCCGGGGCCTGCCAAAGAAGGCTCCTTCCTCAACTGGTACCAAGCACACCTGTTCTGGGTAGATTTGTGCCCCCTAAATGAGATATATCCCGTTCTTAACTCCCAACACCTGTGACTGTAAGCCTCCCTTGGAAGCAGGGTCTTTGTCGACGTGAAGAGGAGGTCGTACTAGGTTAAGGTGAGCTCTAAGGCAATGACAGGTGTCCTTATAAGAAGAGCAAAGCTTAGACACAAACACACAGAGACACGAGGGAGAGAACACTGGGCGGTAACAGCGGCTGAGGTCGGAGCGCGGTGTCCGCAAGCCCAGGGACGCCCAGGGCTGCTGACACCCGGGAGGAACCGGGCAGGAGGCTTGGAAGGCTGCTTCCCCGGAGCCTTCGGAGGGGAGCCTGGCCCTGCTGGCGTCTGGACTCCGGCTTCCAGCCTCCATTACTGCGAGAGAATGAATTTCTATGGCTTTAAGCCATCCAGCTGATGGTAATACCACACGGCAGTCCGAGCAGACTGAGAGAGCACTGGGCTCTCTCCGCAGCACAGAGAAATAAAAGAGCAGGGCGCCCCCAGACAGGGCCGGACACCTTTCATTTCCTTGCAGAGGAGCCGAACGACACCCCGGTCTTATCTGCACTGTTCCCAGTCCTCTGTCTGAAGAGAAGGCTTTTCAATCGTGCAAACGCTTCTAGGCCTTGGAAGTCAAGGACACGCAGGGAGGGACGGCTGGGCAGGCCCCCTGGGGCTCCCTGAACTGAGCACCGAGGAAGATCAGACAAGACGGGCACCCCGCAATTCCCTCCCGCGGAGCACTGCACAGGAGTGTGCTCCCTAATCTCTTCGTAAAAGCGTATTTTGAAAAAGTAGGTGTACTTTCCAACAACACAGGGCGTTTGGGGCATCCCACGCTCACCCCCCTAGTTGCCAACGCAGCACATTCTCTGCTCAAGGACAATGAAGCCTTGCCATGGTCTGATAAGCTCATCGGCTCCTCCGGAGAGAGGAAAATCAGCACAGGGAGTGACAGGCTCTCAACACCTTTCCCCCAAAAAGCGGGGCACTGTTCTCAGAGTCCTCCCTGCCACGGACCCTGTCCCACCAGACTGGAAGCTTCACACAAGAGCAATAGTCCCTTGTTTTGTTTTTAAACACATGATACCCAGCAGCAGGCCGGGTACCCGTGATTCCCAGCAGCAGGCCGGGCACCCGTGATACCCAGCAGCAGGCCGGGCGCCCGAGATACCCAGCAGCAGGCCGGGCGCCCGAGATACCCAGCAGCAGGCCGGGCGCCCGAGATACCCAGCAGCAGGCCAGGCACCCATGGTACCCAGCAGCAGGCCAGGGACCCATGGTACCCAGCAGCAGGCCGGGCACCCATAGTACCCAGCAGCAGGCCGGGCACCCGTGGTACCCAGCAGCAAGCCGGGGACCCATAGTACCCAGCAGCAGGCCGGGCACCTGAGATACCCAGCAGCAGGCCGGGCGCCCGAGATACCCAGCAGCAGGCCAGGCACCCATAGTACCGAGCAGCAGGCTGGGCACCCGTGATACCCAGCAGCAGGCCGGGGACCCATAGTACCCAGCAGCAGGCCGGGCACCCGTGGTACCCAGCAGCAAGCCGGGGACCCATAGTACCCAGCAGCAGGCCGGGCACCTGAGATACCCAGCAGCAGGCCGGGCGCCCGAGATACCCAGCAGCAGGCCAGGCACCCATAGTACCGAGCAGCAGGCTGGGCACCCGAGATACCCAGCACCAGGCCGGGCACCCGTGGTACCAAGCAGCAGGCCGGGCACCCGTGGTACCCAGCAGCAGGCCGGGGACCCATAGTACCGAGCAGCAGGCTGGGCACCCGAGATACCCAGCAGCAGGCCGGGCACCCATCATACCCAGCAGCAGGCCGGGGACCCATGATACCCAGCACTAATCAAACATCTTGCAGGTTTGCTGGAAAGGTCTGGGGTGGGAAGGATAGAGATGGATGGGTCTGGCAATAAGTGGATCTGCAACCTCACAGGTGTCTTACTTCATCCTCTTCCTACCAAGGTCTGCAAAGACATGAGAACTTTGTGTCGGAAGTTTCTTTATCAGTCAACATTACTTCCGAGTTACATCCCCCACAACGCCCCATCCGTACAGTGAGTGGCTGGGCTTCCATCAAGCCGGCTGTGCTGCCCAAGACCACATCCGTAAGCGTTTTTCCATTTAAGAAGGCCAGGTCAGGGGAACACAGAGCACTGTTTAAACCCACCTAGTTCAGGACCAGGGTGGCCAGTCAGCTGAGTTAGTGCCATCTTTCCATCAGCACTGACCTTGGCTGGCTCTCTAGACAGCCCAATATGTCCTCTTCCAAGCAGGGCTCCTGGGAAGCCCACATGTGGCCCAAACCCCACAATGCCCTCTGATGAGCTCTCGGACACTCGTCCTGCTGGGTGTGCTAACCGCTGAGTGGGATGGCTTCCCCCCCCCCCACCCTGCTTCTGCAAACCGGAGTCTCAGCCTGACTGGGCGGAGAGTGAAGCCTGAGGAACCAGCTTTCTCTCCCCTTGGATGGATGAGGTCCCCTGGGATGCAGTCTGCAACCCGCCATGCAAGCAGTGAAGCTCAGAGAACCGTTCCAGAAGGAGGTCGCCGTCCATGGCGCCATCGAGGTTCCCAGAGGCCTATGAGCCTTCGTGAGAACTGGCAGGGCCAGACTTCAGAGAAAGGCTTGCTTTATCTTGGCTGCATTTGGCAATGGCTAGAAAAGAAAGAGAATCAAAATAAAAAGAAGGGAGAAAGGAGGAAAATTGGGTGGGGATCTAGGGGCAGCTGCTTTTGCAAACTAGCCTTAGGAAAGAGCTAGGAAGTACATTTCTACCTGTTGGGAAGAGCGGAGTGCAGACAGCGGTAGGAATGGACAGGGGCTGCTGGCAGGTTCAAACGTCCTGAAACAGTCTCGCGGAGTCCGTAAATCTCTCTCTCTCTCTCTCTCACACACACACACACAGCTTTTTCTCGCTCCAGCATCCAGCTTATTTGCATCTCTGGGATCTGGAAGATGACAGCCAGCCTCATGGCTTGTATCTGAGGTTAGTGGTAGGAAGACAGTTGGGGGAAAAAAATGCAGATAGAACTGGCGAAGACAGTCCAGGGGGGCAAGTGCGAGGGCTGCTGGAGTCCCCCAGCCGCACGCAGGGCTCTGTCACGGAGGTCCCAGGAGGACCCCGGCTGGGGCGGGCCACTCCCGAATAGAAACGAGCTGATGGCGACGACTTTTCTACAAACCGAGAGGACACGGCAGGACTTCACGAGAGGACGCCTGCTCAGAAGCTCTGAAAAGTACAAATTCTGAAGACGTGAGGAGGGCTGTAATCCTCTCATGACTAACTCGCCCCCGCGTAGCAGAGGCACAGAGCGTGTTCTGGGAAGGCGTCAGGGGAGGGCTGGCTTTGCTGAGGTGCCTGCTGGGTGAGTCACCTCGGAATCGGGTGACCTTGTTATGCAGTTTCAAGTGACACAGTATTTGACGGCATTGGCTGAATGGTCCTTGGACCACGGGGCTGCAGGAGGAGCAGGCAGGGAAGTCAGGGGAAGTGGGTTCTCCTATCAGGTACGGCAAAGCACGGGCCCGTGCCCTCGGCTGCCACTGTGCCTACGTGTGCAGTTTTACGTAAGAGTGCCGTCCCGCAATCTTTTCCTCCTATAATGCCGTGTAAGTGTGTAAACCTGTGTGTGCCTGGGCTATAGCGCTTCTGAGAGCGTCAGGGCCTTGCGCTAGCCAAGCCTGGCATTTCCCCTTTACTCTATCCCATCAGCAACATTTTCATGAGGTGCTTAGGCCGTGTCGTCTTCTTTTTGGAGTTCCCAAGAGCAGCTCAAGTGTAATGAAGACCGGCTCTGCGGGCCTGCTTGTGTAGTCCTTAGACACACTCTGGGCGATTACCCCGCTCACCTTACCCAGACCCCCTGGTGTCTCAGTTGGGCATGGTCTGACCCACCAGGAATGAGGGTGCGCTCGAGGCCCAGGGTGCTGCATTGGGGGAGGACCAAGGGCCTCCGTTTGGTTTCCAGTGACCCCCAAATGGCTCATGAGAGATCAATGCTGGGAACTTTAGGGTTGGTCTGGGGGAGGGGGGGAGCAGGGTTGGCCCTGTGGAAGGAAGTCAGTGAGGACACCAGAGTCATTAAGAAAGCATTTACGTGTAGGGTCTTTAGTGGTTCATGAAGCCCATAGAGCAGTGGTTCTCAACCTTTCTAATGCCGTGACCCCGCAATACAGTTTCTCATGTTGCGGTGACCCCAAACCAAAAAATAATTTTAGTGGCTACTTCATAACTGTAATTTTGCTACAGTTATGATTCGTTATGTAAATACCTGATATGCATTATGTATTTTCTGATGGCTTTAGGCGACCCCAGCGGGGTCGCGACCCACAGGTTGAGAACCGCTGCCGTAGTGGATTGGGAGGGAAATGGGGTCCAGTAGACACTACACAAAACTCCTTTAGATCTACAACTTGTTTATTTCTCCCCGGAAAATCATATAGCCCAATTCACAGCAAAGGCAGCTGAAAACAAGATAAACCACAGGGTGTACATATGTGTGTGCGTGTGCACAAGGTCCTACCTATGCTTGTGCAATGCCTTGGAAAACATTAACTTTCCTTCCACAACACAGACTTCAATACTTGCTCAGCTCTGTGCCCTAAAGTCTGTTCATAAGAATGTGAAGCCTGACCAGGTGGTGGCGCAGTGGATAGAGCGTCGGACTGGGATGCGGAAGGACCCAGGTTCGAGACCCCGAGGTTGCCAGCTTGAGCGCGGGCTCATCTGGCTTGAACAAAGAGCTCACCAGCTTGGACCCAAGGTCCCTGGCTCCAGGAGGGGGTTGCTCGGTCTGCTGAAGGCCCACAGTCAAGGCACATGTGAGAAAGCAATCAATGAACAACTAAGAAGTCGCAGCGCACAAGGAGAAACTGATGATTGATGCTTCTCATCTCTCTCTGTCCCTGTCTATCTCTGCCTCTGTAAAAAAAAAAAAAAAAAAGTATTAAGAATGTGAAGCCTGAAGACAACCAGATTCCCCAAGGCCAAGGGGCGTACCCGTGCCCCTGTACCCCACCAGGGGGCGCCGTGCAGCCTTGGGCACTTGGCTTACCCTCTGGCCTCAGTTTCCTCATCAGTAAAACAAAGATGGTCATTGTACTTGTCTACAGAGTTGGGATGAGAATTCAGTAAGATACTTCATGTAAGTCATTTACTATACAGCTTGAGTTTTATATTTTTCTGAAGTTGGAAACAGGAAGGCAGTCAGACAGACTCCCACATGTGCCCAACAGGGATCCACCCAGCATGCCCACCAGGGGGCGATGCTCTGCCCATCTGGGGCGTTGCTCTGTTGCGACCAGAGCCATACTAGCACCTGAGGCAGAGGCCATGGAGCCATCCTCAGCACCCGGGCCAACTTTGCTCCAATGGAGCCTCGGCCATGGGAGGGGAAGAGAGAGACAGAGAGGAAGGAGAGGGAGAGGGGTGGAGAAGCAAATGGGCGCCTCTCCTGTGTGCCCTGGCCAGGAATCAAACCCGGGACTCCTGCACGCCAGGCCGATGCTCTACCACTGAGCCAACTGGCCAGGGCCATGTTATCCAAGCAATAAATTATATCGTTATTATTATTACTCCTGTTCATATTGTCATAGCATTCTTTTTTATTTATTGATTTTAGAGAGAGAAGAAGAAAGAAGGAGAGACAGACAGGCAGGGACACCTACCTGTTCCTGTAAGTGCCCTGACCAGGGACCAAACCAGCAACCTCTGCACTTTGGGATGATGCTCTAACCAACCGAGCCAACCGGTCAGGGCATGTCATAGTATTTTACACACGCGCCTACTTGTAAAATGCAGTTTTGTGTTTACTACCACTGTGCCCAGTCCCTTGCTGAGCACCTGGCTTACAACAGGCGCTTGGTACACGCTCTGTTGGATGAATGAAGTTCTCAGAACAGTGGCTGCCCATCAGCGTCACTCAAAAAGCTTTAAAAATCTCGACGTCCAGCCTCATCTCCAGAAAGTCTGATTTAATTGATCAAAAATAAGTCCCTGGCATGAATTTCTTTTTTTTTTTTTTTACTACATTTATTGGGGTGACTTTGGCTAATAAGATGATCTAGGTCTCAAGTGTACAATTCTATAATAATCATTTGTAGATTGCATGGTGTCCTCTTCTGCAATCATATATTTGACCCCATTTACCCTCTTCGCCCTCCTCCCTCACCTCCCTTTCCCTCTGGTAACCACCTCACTCGACTGCGTCTATGCATTTTTGTGAAATACCGCCATCTGTAACAACATGGATGGGTCTTGAGGATGTCATGCGAAGCAAGATAACTCAACTGGAAAAAAGATAAGAACCAAAGGGTCCCATTCTTAGATGGGACATAAAGCAGAAAGCAACAAATAAAAAGGAGAAACAAACAGAGCGTCATGAATAGTTTCTTAAAACTCCCCAGGGACTCTGGTGGGCAGCAGAAGTGGAGGACCCCTGCAGAGCCTCAACGAACCGCCAGGCCAGTGATTTCCAAACTTCGTCTTTTGCAGGAAGACCGTTTTCCAAGCACCACCACCTCGTGGGTTGACACCTACTAACATGAAAGAGAATGAAGCGGTCTCCCTGGTGGAGACGGAGAAGGCAGACCCCCGCGGCTCTCCCTGCAGCCGCTTTGCTCCGAGGCGGTTCTCAAAGCCTCCCAGCCCCTGGGGACACACCTGGATAGAATTAGAAGCGCCCTGTCCTGAATTCTAAGCAAGATCTCCCGCGGCACCAGCCAAGCGCTGCGGCCCTCTCTGCTCCCCTTGGAACACAAGGCAGTCCTCACCCCGAAACGTGGCGGCGTGAGACAAACCGCACTGGTTTTTCTTTCATCGCCCAAATCCAGCCCCCTCAGCTCTCCGGGAAAATCAGTCGCGCGGGCCGTGCAAGATAGAGGAGAGAAAATAACGCCTAACGGAGATAAATAATTCAAGGCGGGTGTATTCACGATGCCGCGCGCTCCCCAGGCAACGGCTCCTCTAATCTCTCTGCCGCCACCGGTCCGGCTGCCTCCGTGGCGTTTATTGGGGAAGACAACCTGTGAGAAGCTATTCTGATTTACGGATCCACATTCTATTATGCAGGTGAGTTTATAGCATGCTGCGGTTCCTGCTGCTGACATTGGAAGATGAACAAAGAAAGAAAAAAAAAAAGACTAGAGAAAAGAAGGGGTGGGTAGTCCTTCTGCCAGTCTAAGGAGGGCAAGAGAAATGGGCCGATGGTATAATACTTCTATGGAAAATTGAGTTGGTTCTCTGGTGCACACATCCACTCATATAGCTACATAAGACAAGGAATGTTTAACCAGCATCTGCTCAGAGCTAGCTCACTCTCCCAGGGGATGGGGCCTCACCTGAATCCATGGATCCCTGCTGTCATCACGGATTCCTGTTCTGACCAGCATGCTCCTGGTGAAGGTGACACTTCCACCGTCTTTGTCCCCCACCTCCAACGACGCTCCTTACAGAACTGACATGCGGTAGACTTCCCATAGCTGTTGACTGAATGAGTAAATCCAAGGTGAGACATAAATCACGTTACCAGCCAAGGTCACTTTCCAATCCTCTCCCCTCACAGTAATGCTGCATATGGAACACCGCCTAAGGCGTGGTTCCACTCTGAACACGTACGGCCCGTGTCTCAGGGATGTTAGCGCGGATGGCTCCGTCCGCCTCGGCCTGGCTCACTCATGTAGCTGGGAGACGGCTGGCTGTCCACCGACCGGGTCAGCCTCTGGAGGGACAAACAACGAGGTGACTCACCTCGCCTTCCAGCCAGGGACAGCACGTCCTTGCGGCCATTGCAGAAAAAAGGAGAGTCAGGACAAATATTCAGGCCCTTTGAGGTCAAGGGTTGGAACTGAGGAACCATCCCCTCCAGGGGACATCACTGGAAAAACTCAAGAGCCAGTCAGACCCAAGGAGTGGAAGATCCCACCTTCGGTGCAAGGGTCTCTGCAGTCACAGAGCCAAGGACAAGGCGACAAGAGGTGAAGAACTGAAGCCACCATGCACTACCTCACCAGTAACCAGTGTCTTAAGCGAAGCGAGCAGTCCTTCCCCGGGGCCACGGGGCCCATTCCCACCCAGCTCCAAACAGCCTCCCTGGCAAGTTTAGGAGGAAAGTATGTGTGTGTCTGAAGTGTCCCTTGAGTGTCCTCCTGCCCTTGTCCCTGATCCTCTACAGGGCTCCACCCAGGGTTGGCGCCAGCCTCTGATCCCTCTCTTACCTCTTGCTTGTTCTTTTTGCTCCCTTCTTCACTCATCACCTCCGGAGGCAGGATGTGCTCATAGTTAAATAATGAGACGACTTGAACTATCGTGTATTGCAGGCTTAACACACCCCGGGCCTTGTTCTGAAGGCCCTGTGCACACATTACCTCATTCAATCCTCACCATGATCCTATGAGTTAGTAATATAAGTATTCCTCATTTTACCACTGTGCTCACCTACTGAAAAAAAAAAATAGGAATACTAAGACAAATTAAGTCACTTGTCCAAGGTTTTACAACTAGCAAGTAATCAAGTCAGATTTCAAATCTAGTTAGTCTGAATCGAGCCCATGTTCCTAACCACCATGCTACATTCCCCTTTCCTCAAACCCAGAGGGTCTCTTTCACTAAAACCATGATGCCCACCTTGGTAATGAATCACCACATTCTTGCCTGGCCAGGCAGTGGCACAGTGGATAGAGCATTGGCCTGGGATGCTGAAGACCCAGGTTCAAAACCCCGAAGTCACAGGCTTGAGTGCGGGCTTACCAGCTTGAGCATGAGGTCACCAGCTTGAGCATGGGATCATAGACACGACCCCATGGTCCCTGGCTTGAGCCCAAAGGTCACTGTTCTAAAGCCCAAGGTCACTGGCTTGAGCCCAAGGTCACTGGCTTGAGCAGGGGTCACTCGGTCTGCTGTAGTCCCCCTGTCAAGGTACATATGAGAAAGCAATGAACAACTAAGATGCCGCAATGAAGAATTGATGCTTCTCATCTCTGTCTCTCCTGTCTGTCTGTCCCTGTCTGTTCCTCTCACTAACAAACAACAACAACAACAAGCATTACCACATTCTTAAAGCAGAAAGACCACTGTCTTCTGACAGCCCCTTCTTACCAGACAGTGAGAAGGAAGGATCCAAGTTCACGGAACGTCTTGGGTTACTTTCCCCTGGGGACAAGGGGTTGGGGGACTTGCGGGGCAGGTTATTAAACTTTGCACCCTGTATAATTTCCACCAGCTCCCCCCAGAATGTCCCAGGCTGGGTTAGTCAGAGTGACTGTCCTCATCAGCGGCGTCCTTCTCTGGGCCGGTTGGAATGAACAGAATGCACAGAGTAATGTGCTCTCCCACACAAGCACCAGTAATTCTTTGTGTAACTTCCTGTTGTTGGTCGGGAAGAAGACTGAGCCTGTTCCAGAAGGAACGTGCGAGAACCCCATCCGCATTATCTTACAAGCATTGACTTTTTACAGAGACACCTTGCTGTGAACAAGTGGGAGCCTGTGACCAGGGTGATTCGTGGCAGCGCCCTCCAGTGCCGAGTTGTGGAAAGGCACTGAGTTCTCCACAGGTGGACTCTCCCACCCCCACCCTCTATGGGATGTGTTCAGCCGCCCTTCTCTTCTCCATTTGACATTGGAACCCAAAGAATAATGGGAAAATGGAAACTGACCACTTGATCCAGGGGTTTCCAGGCTTGTGAGAGTTCCAAGGTAGAAAGAACCCTGGTGAAAGTTGGGTTCAAGATGGCGTTCTAGGCGTGAAGCCCTGCGAGGAGCATGCTCAAGGATGCTGGAGGGGAAAGAGAGATGCAGAGCTGGCCAACAGGACACATGGTCCACTGAGCCAGCCAGCTGCATAGGGCAGAGCGACAGGCCTGCTCACTCCGCTGCTTAAAGGAGAGTCCAGTGAGCACCAGCTCGCACTTGGGAGAGAAGAGAGAATTCTCCACGGGGGGCGTTCACTCTATGAAGGAAGGTGGAAGAGAGCTGACTCTGCCCAAACAGAAGGACGGGTGAGGCGGGAACCCGGTCTTGCAAGCTCAGTGACCTCTTCTACTAGTAGACATGTCCCTGGGTGTCAAGCTGGGACTCACCACACAGATCACTCTTCTTTCCTTGGGACAGAGTGACTGAGGGATTAGGGACTCTCACTCCCCACATGGGGAAAATGGACAGAAGTCACCTGACCTTTGAAAAGACACGATAATGCAAAGCAGTGGACTTCACCTTGCCTTCTCTCAGCAAAGCCAAGCGCAGACGGGCTAACTTCAAAGACTAGTCAGATAAACAGCAGGGCGCACGAGAAACGCGGGAGGGGAGAAGCTGAAAGGACTGAAGGCGGCCCGTTTGTGGTCGCCCTTTGCCTCCTGGGAAACCGACCGGTCTCTGAGACACAGCTGTGATATGTGGGCAGAGTCGGGGCCATGAGAGAATGCAGAGGGACCGTCGCAGGAGAAGACGCTAGAAGCTTCTGAGTAAGAGCGGAGCTGAGATGTGAGCCAAGTGGGAGGTTGGGAACCAGAGAGAGGAGGGAGGGGACCACCGGAGAGAGGACAAAAGGGAGGTGGCAGGAACTCACTCTGGACACGGCTGTCTCCCCTCGCAGGTGGACGGTGATCTGCCCCCCCCCCCGAGGGCTCAGGCTGGGGTAGGATGGACATTGTCCAAGGGAGGCTTAATGACCTCCTCACTTCGGTCTCTTTGTTCTAGAAAGGCACGTAGGGCCGCATTAGTATGCTCAGCCAAGGGCCTCCTTTTGTTGTGGCAGGTGCTGGAGGAATTCAGAACAGCTGATGCTTCATAAAAATCAGAAGCCTGCCGAGCGAGCGCCCGGGAGGTCGGAGTGCCGGGCCCCGCCCCTCACATCTGGCCCTTCTGTGGGAAGATGTGGCAGCTTAGAAATATTCTTCTCAATTATGTTCATTGTATTTCATCTTCTTTCAAGACTGATACACTGTCATCGGAGGACATGTGGAGCAGGCAGTAAAGAGCAGAAAAGAAAACAAAAATAATGTCTTATCTTAATCACAGCCTAAGGAGAGCTGCTGTTAGCATTTCCGGGGAGAGTCTACTCACCTGTGCGGTGTGGGCATGTGTGCGTGTGTGTGTGCGTGTGTGTGTGTGTGTGTGTGTGTGTGTTGTAAATATACAGAAAGTGGACTTTTCCTATTACTTTTCCTGTTATTCCATAATTATTCAATTTCATGATTTCATTATTCCAAATGAAAGCGTGAACACAGGCACGTGAAAAGTGGCACACACGCTAACCAGAGCTAAAGACCTTTCTCAAACCTTGCCAAGAAGTAGACAGACCGGCACCGCCACCTTCCGCCAGTGCTGGGGACCACCAGCACCTCCCTCGCTATCTATAGGGTCTGAGGGTGGGGCGGGGGCCATCTACGATGTCCGCACGGGACTGCGGCGCTGCAGCGCGGCTCAGGGCCACACGGGTTCTGGGACAGAGGGAAGGGGAGCTCCCGGGGAATAACTCCGAAGTGTCGGGAACCCTTTACGAGAAGGAAAAACTGACACCGCGTCCCCTGGATGGCCGCCTGATGAGACGGCAGCCTTGCTGACCTGCTGCGCCCTTCCCCGTGGCGCAGGACAGGGCTTCAGAGAGAGCGCGGCCGGGCGAGGGCCTCTGTGGGGAGGCCTGCGCCCTCCGTGGTCAAGGCAAAGGCGCGTCCACTTCGGGACATCAAGAGGACACTATCGCAGATGTCCCGGACCTGTCTTTCTCTCCCTCTGCATAGGAGGGTGGGTTGCCGAAGAGGAGAACTGAAAACAGGGCTACAGTGCGCGAACCCCCAGAAGGTCGTCTGAAGGGGCTAGGAAGCTGTCAACCAGAGTTAGGTTTTCAACCTAAGGACACTGACCATGCTGCCACCAGGAGAGGGACCCGGAGAGGGCCCTGGGGTGCCCGCAGTGCAAACCAAACACACGAGACCACCAGCAGAGGGAACTGCAACAGTAGCCGCCAGCATAACGAGCCACGCCTGTCCTGGCCCTTTCTGGCCTCCTCTCCCTGACACGCCACAGCCCTGTCACCCACATGAGGGAGCCAAGAGGACTGTCACCAGACAAAAGAAGGGGGTGGCAGGGTAATGAGCAGACCAGGTCCCTCCACTCCCCCGCCGAAACCCCATCTTGCTGTCAGAGAGAATGAAAGCGCCGGGTGCTGTCAATCATGGCGCCCGCTGACGATGCTCCGCCTTGCTGGGTGCTTGGAACAGCGCATGCAATGTGAATGAATGTGTTCTGCACCAGCGTACGAGGATGTCAGCACATTGTATTTCCTAAATCAAGGTCTACCTGGGGGCCCCGATAGGCAGAGTGGCAGGAAGCTCAGCGGCAGTCGTTGCAGTGGGGCCCTCTCCTCTCCGGTAGCGCCAGCGCCATGCTTCCTGGTCAAAAGCCTTTAGAGGCGGGCCCTTCCGTCTTTATTCTGTCTGTGTCATCCCTGAACTACGCCACTCCGTGTCCAGCCTCCCTGGTTTTGACACTGGTCACACTCTTCCTGGGATCATACATTAAACAGTGCCCAGGCCTCTGCAGTGCCCAACCATCCCAGTCAGAGACACACTCAGTGGCCGTGTGTAAGCCTGGGTGTGGGCACCACTCTTCCGGGGTGCTGCCTAAGAACTAGTCTCTGCCACCCTGTTTCAATCTGAACACACAAAGGTGCGCTTCAGTCAGCCTGGGTGGAGAAAGGACACGATGGTGACAGGTAGGACGCCGTGCCGAAGGCTCTCTCACACTGTGTTCTGTTCCCCCCATCACACTGCAAGGTAGAAATTGTCCTTGGTTTTTAAGATGAATAAACAGAAACACAGAAATATTTTCAGAAGACCCCAGATCACACAGCTCTTTGTCCTTTCAGAGATGGCCTGGTGACAACTCGCAGCGAATCTTAATAATCATCACCATTTCTCAAGCCCTCGCTCTGTACGGAGGCATTGGCAGTAAGAACTTCACGTCCCTTAGAGCCTGTGACAATTCTGTAACCTATTCCTCTATCTCTGCCTCAGACATGAGAACCCCTGGAGCTCAGAGGGCCCGACTTGTTTGCCTGAGAACCCCTGGAGCTCAGAGAGCCCGACTTGTTTGCCCGAGAACCCCTGGAGCTCAGAGAGCCCGACTTGTTTGCCCGAGGTCACACATCTGAATGTGAAGCTGCCTTTTTCAATCCCACGGCTGAATCTCAGCCAGCAGAGCACAGCCCGGCCTCTCCTCAAGCCTGTGACATGCAGCCCCAGCGGGCCGGGGGCATGGGGGGAGAGGGAGCGGATGGAGGGAGGAGGGAGAGGAGCGAGGAGGACTGGCTGGTATTTCTGGGGTTCCCGTGGCCTGACCACGGGACAGGAGTGAATCCCAGCACAGAGGGGCAGAGGCTCTCTGTCCTTTGTTTGACAAACCACGCACTGCAGGATGAGAATAATCATTATTAGTCATCGTTGAGCCTTGGGAGGCTGGTAGCTTAGTCATTCTGTAAGTATTATAGATCATGCATTCCTTAACCTCTAGGTAGAGCCTCAAGCCACCAACAGAATCCTTAAACAAGCCCCCACGTCTCAGATTCCATGGGGTAGGGGGTCGTTCCAGACACACGCTGCAGGAACTGTGCATTGTTCTTATCAAGAGAGAGAAAAAGCTTTTAGTTAATAGGGTTAAGAAGTCATTCAGCAGAATAAGCAGGAGTCCCTCTCCTGCTTCCAAAAAATTACCTCCCTAGCAAGACAAGCTGCTCCAAGCAGTGGCAAGTCTCCCTCAGGGCCCAGGAGTTTCATCTCGATTATGTTTACTTGGCATTATTGCAAGAGGCTATGCATGTGAGAAAGAGATATGAGAGGGCAAAACAACAGGCACAGAAATAGGATAGGACACCCACAAAAGCACTGAGCGTGGCATTGTGTAGAAAAGCTGAAAAGACATGTGACTTTCAATTTTGCACGACTCCTGAAAATTCATCCTCTAGAAACCACTTAACTCTCATAAAAAAAGGACAAAGATGCTCATCAAAGTGTTAACCTAGCAGTGTCAAAGCACAAAACACCTAGCTCTCCAATGCCAAGGCCTTGTCTATGTAAAGTGTGCGATATTCAACAGTGGGTTATAATCATTACACTGCATGGATCTTAAAGGCTCGAGAACCTATGGCTCATGAGCCAGATGTGGCTCTTTCAATGGCTGCATCTGGCTCGCAGACAAATCTTTAATTAAAAAAATAATAACATTAAAAGTATAAAACATTCTCATGTATTACAATCCATTCATTTCCTACCACTCATGTTCATGGTTGCAGGTGGCTGGAACCAATCACAGCTGTCCTCCGGGACAACATCAAATTTTTATTGGATAATGCATAATGTACACAGGTCGTTGTGAGGTCAGGAAGTTAACTTCCCTCCTTCTAATAAAGTAGTCAGCTAGCTAATTGCAGAAATCCTTTTGATGAAGAAGATGGCTAAAAGAAAAACAGATGAGGACAATCATACTTTTCAGCAGGAATGGACAGAGGAATTTGCCTTTGTGGAGAGAGCAGGTTCTGTAGTGTGACTAATATGCAATGATAAAGTCGCATCGATGAAATGGTCAAATATTAAGCGGCACTTCAACACACGCCATACTACATTTGCATCGAAATATCCAGCAGGGGACAGCGGGAAGAAAGCATGTCAAGAGCTACTGTGCAGAGTGCAAGCTAGTCAGCAGCAACTCTGTGTTTGGACCCAACAAGGTGACTGGAATTCGGCTAGCTTTGCTGGTGCTTTAGCAATTGTGAGAAATGGAAAGCCATTCACAGATGGGGAGTATGCCAAAACATTCATGCTTGATGTTGCCAATGAACTTTTTGATGACTTTTCGGATAAAGACAAGATAATCAAACGAATAAAAGACATGCCTCTGTCGGCAAGAACTGTTCACGATCGTACCATCATGATGGCAAATCAAATTGAGGCAACACAAGTGAAGGACATAAATGCAGCACCGTTCGTTTCTCTCGCTTTGGATGAGTCAACAGATGTAAGCCATTTATCTCAGTTCAGCGTGATTGCAAGGTATGCTGTCAGTGACACACTACGTGAGGAAAGTCTTGCTGTTTTGCCTATGAAAGAGACAACAAGGGGAGGATTTATTCAAGTCTTTCACTGAGTTTGCTAAAGAAAAAAATCTACCGATGGATAAACTTATTTTGGTGTATACTGATGGTGCTCCGTGCATGGTGGGGAAAAACAGGATTCGCAGCGCTTCTTCATGAACATGAAAACAGACCCATCCTAAGTTTTCACTGCACCCTACATCAGGAGGCGCTTTATGCTCCTGATGTGTGCGAGCAGCTTGGTGAGGTGATATCGCTAGTCATTTAGTGGTCAACTTTATTGTTGCCCGAGCTTTAAATGATCACCAGTTTAAAACACTGCTGGATGAAGTTGGGAATAATTATCCTGGTCTGCTTCTGCACAGCAACGTGCGTTGGTTGTCAAGAGGGAAGGTGCTCAGCCGTTTCGTGGCTTGTCTGAGCAAAATCCGGACATTTCTTGAAATGAAAAACATCAAGCATCCTGAGTTAGCTAACACTGAGTGGCTCCTGAAGTTCTACTATCTCATGGACATGACTGAACATCTGAACCAGCTCAATGTGAAAATGCAAGGCATTGGAAATACAGTCTTAACCCTTCAACAAGCAGTGTTTGCATTTGAAAACAAGCTGGAACTCTTCATTGCTGACATTGAAACAGGCCGTTTACTACACTTTGAAAAACTGAGAGAGTTTAAAGATGCATGCACAGCAAGTGACCCTGCTCAACATCTTGATCTCCAGCAGCTAGTGGGCTTCACATCTAATCTCCTGCAGTCATTCAAAGCGCGCTTTGGAGAATTTCGTGAGCACACTCGTCTTTTTAAGTTCATCACCCATACACACGAGTGTGCAGTGGACAGCGCCGACCTGATTACATCCCCTGTGTCTCCGTCAGAGATTTTGAGCTACAAGCTGCTGACCTGAGGCCTCAGACATGTGGGTGAATAAGTTCAAGTCACTGAATGAAGATTTGGAAAGACTTTGCACAACAGCAAGCAGAGTTGGCGAGCAAACAAAAGTGGGAGAAATGAAAAAACTTCAACCTGCGGGCCAGCTGATTGTCAAAACTTGGAACTCGCTTCTCGTCACATACCACACACTGCAGTGTGTGAGTATTGCTGTACTGACGATGTTTGGCTCTACGTATGCATGTGAGCAGTCTTTCTCACATCTAAAGAACGTTAAGACCAACCTACAATCACGTTTAACGGATGAAAGTCTCAACACCTGCATGAAGCTTAACCTCATCATGTATCAACCAGACTACAAAGCCATCAGCAAAACCATGCAGAACCAGAAGTCACATTAATGGTAAGAAGTACTTTATTCATCACTGGTTAGCAATAGCATAACAACGTTATTAAAAAGAATTCAGAGACTTATTGTACTTTAAAAGTGTCGGTCTTACATAAAATGCACACATTTACTTGTATTTAGTGTTAAACATATTGTATGGCTCTCACGGAATGACATTTTAAAATATGTGGTGTTCATGGCTTTCTCAGCCAAAATGGCTCCCAACCCCTGCTTTATAACATATCACAGAGTTACCTGATGCTATTAAGTGGAAAATAACACTACCAAATGTTATGTACAGTATAATGACGATTGTATAAACCAAGCAACCCAATTTTGTGAAGGAAAGAAAATAAAGACTAAAAGGAAGTAAATCCAACTGTGCATAGTAGTTGCTTTGGGAAGTAACTTAAAGGTTAATTCTTCTCTCTCTCTCTCTCTCTCTCCCCCCCCTTCTCTCTCTCTCTCTCTCTCTCTCTCTCTCTCTGCATTTCCAACATGTTCATAAGGAGCACATATTGTTCTTATAATGGAGGAAAACAATAAAAATCCCTGATGGATTATTTGGTCATTCTTATTAACTCATTCTACCTATCATTAGTCCGTAAAACAAAGGCAGTGAGTCCGATGCCCACCATGCACAGAGAAGCCAAAAGTCTTAGACAACACGTTTTTGCTGAGAAAAGGAGCTCTATCCCTCCCGTCAGGCAAATGAGGCGACCAGGGATGAAACTAGTCTCCTCGAGCCAAGCTTGCTTGGGACCAGTTTTACAAGGTGAGGGTAAAGAGAGCTTATACGTATTTTTCATTCTAATTCCCGGGGTCTGACCGGGTAGTGTGTGGGAAGTTAGCCTTCGAAGGTTAGGGACGATAGAAGGGGCAGGAGCAAACAATGAACTTCGACCTGGCTTTAGTGGTCCTCTGTGTGTCCAAATTTGGTCCCGCATGGATCTTCTTTATTGACAGAACCCTGTCTTTTAATGGGCTCTGGGTGTAAAAAATCTGGGTGCTTGAGTTCTGCGGATCTTAGTTCTACTGTGCACTCAGGATCAGCTTAGGGGGTATTTGGCTGTTAACTGTGCCTGCTCAAGTTTCTAGAACTGTCTGATCCGGATGCTGTGCTATGAGGAGGTTTGCTGTCATCTCCAGAGAGAAACCTAAAACTAAAAACAAACAAACGAAACCTATTAGGATCTGTTTTCAGTTTTAAGGATTCATCTACAGTTGGTGACGGCAATAATTTAGTCGCTTTGTCAATTATATGATTGTCTAACCACTGTGCTGTACATCTGATACTAATATAAAATAATACTGAATGTCAACTGAAATTGAAACATACAATGTAAAAACAAATAAAGAACCCCATGGGCACAGCTTGGTGTTCCAAGCCTTGCTTCTCCTCTCCAAATCCTACCTCCCAATCCCAACTCCTCTCTCATTCTGGGCCAGAAGACAACAATATACGACTGTGCAGAGCCTGACCTGGCCCTCCTGTCCCCCTGCCTTTGTCTCACCAATTCCTCACCCCAAGATGCCTTTTCTCTTTGGCACCAAGACGCTCTGGCAGCCCACATCAGAGAGCTTAGCCCAGACACCTCCTACCTTCCTCTGTGATCTAAGGTAGATTACTTCACTACTGGGAGTGTTCGTTTCCACACCTCTATAAAATGGAAATAACCATTTCTACCTTGGTTATGCTTATTACCATTGCACAAAAGTATCTATGGCATGTGCCTGGCACACAGTGGGCACACAGGGAAAAATATATATTTTTTATTGTTGTTGTTGGGCAAACAAGTGTTTGATCACTTGTACTTTGCCTGTACAAGTCAGCTTGATCACTTGTACCTTGCCTGATTGGCAGCATCACCTGTATGTAGCCTGTGGAAGGCTGCAGGTGCTTGCCCTCAGGGCAGCAGATTGTAGATGGTGTATGCCAAAACATTCCTGCTTGATTGTAGATTGTGGATTGCCTCCCACCATTGGGAGGGGCCGCTGTTTGCTATTGTTTGCTGGGGAAGGGGTTTCTCCCTCCTGCCGGTTTTGCTTGTCAGCTCTGAGAGAGGGAAGGGTCTTCCTGCCTGTTTGCTCCGTCCACCGTTGAGAGACTCTATAAAACGAGAGTGGCCCACCACTTTCCAGCTCCGCAGTTCCTTTACCGTCTGCCCGGATCTAATGTGGACCTGCCTGGCCACAGCCACCAGCCTTACCTATATGTAAATGGTAATTGTTATTTTTGTTTGTTTTTCCTATGCATCCTGGCATGTAGAAATCACTTGAGTCCTCTTTGCTGGATTAATAGATACCTCTGGCGAGGACAGTAGACCCTGGAAGATAAGGACCTGTGGTTGTTTGATTTTAGATGGCTTGTCTCCAGGAGAAAGCATAAACTAAGACGCTGCTCAAAAAAAAAAAGAAAAAAAAAGAGAGAGAACATTCTTTCTACCTAGGGGAGAAGCTTAATCATCTTTGGTCAGAACGAAGCTTTGGAAAACTGCCCACAGACATCACTGGAAGTGTTTGCACACAAAGCAAAGAATGTCAGGAAAGAAGAAGATGGTGCGTTCCTCCTCTTCTCTCTCCACACCCCCACCTCAAGCCCCTAGCTCAAAAGGAGGATTTGGTTGGTTTTTAAGTGGGCTTGTACACTTCCTCAGAAATCAGACAGATAGAACCGCAGGGCCACAGCTGAATAAGCACAATGAGATGAAAGACGTGTGTGTCCTGCAGGCAGCGTCAACTGTGACCCAACTCTGCCCCTCCCGCATGTGTAACTTTTCTTGTTTGGTGAGAACGGGAGAGAGAGTGGAGTGTCCCGTCCCGTTCAGGGTGGGCCGTGCCAAGGTTCTTTGTGGAAGAAGAACCCCAACGTCTGGGGACCGTTCTGAGCTCCAAAGACCCTTGGTGACCATGGTGGCAAAGCTTATTCAGCTCAGCTCGTAGAGAGAAACCAGGCTCCTCCGTGGGCAAGCAAAGGGGTCCTCCTCTTTCAATCTGCAAAACTTGGAGCAGCTCTTTAGCATAAAGGCATCGCTCCTAAACACTAAAAGTACTGTGCACATCGTGCCATCTTATTGGTAGATGGCTCTAAGGGAGATGTGCTTCAGGGCACAGTGAGTGGACTGTGTTCCAGAAGTATGAGCATATAACATTGTAGAACAGCTTTCGGTTCAGTGAAAAGCAGTCCGCTTGACAAATTTTCTTCCAAAACCATTAAATTATTCATTCCTTCAACAAGCGTGCAACAACAAACTACTTTTCATTTGATTTTTTATTTATTCATTCAATAAATATTTACAGAGCACAGAATGGACACCACGCACCGCCCTGTGTGTTGTGAGGAATATAAGTAGCAAATGCTGACGTTTGTTGAGTGACTACAATACGCCAGGAATAGTTCTAGAGCCCACTGTGCGTCCAGGAGCCTGCCCCAGAACCCATGCCTTTGACTTCTTGTTATAGTGCCTCTCAAAGGTAAGATGCAAACCTGGGCCTCAAGGAGCTTAGGTCTGGGGAGAGTTAAGACATGTAAGTGCTTTAGGAGAGGTCAGAAGGAAGCATCAGGGACATTTGGAGAAAATAGCAGCATGCTACAAGTCTTTCTTTGCAGGTGTCCCTTGTCAGCTACACTGGGTCTTCTCCCCACACTTCTCCTCATCCCCATTCCCGTGACCACACTCTCCTGGCCCCTCTCTCTACCCGCCTCTCTTCCTGCAGAGCAATAAATTCTATCCATCATCTACTCCCAAGTGGGCTTAGCCCCTACTTCTTAATACTATTCTCAAGGGTCAAAAGCAACTATATTAAGAATAAAAGTTCTGTTTAGTAAAAAAAAAAAAAAAAAAAAAAAAAAAAAGTCTAATTTTTATAACATATTTGATTCAAAATAAGTCTTTAATTATGTATACCAAATAAGAGGGAGTTCCATTCCTCCAAATGTAATAGGAACCACACGTAGAAACTAAGTCAACCGGCACCTTATTCCAACTCATGCTAGAGATATTTTGTGCCCCTCATGGAGTCGGGTACCGTTCGCTGTCCTGTGTCTTTGCCCAGATCTATGCTTAACAAACTCCTGCTCTGTAAAGGCCAGGTGCTGTGGCCACGCAGACTCGCACTGAATTCGGGCAGACGGTAAAGGATCTGTGGAGCCGGAGGATGGTGGGCCATTCCAGTTTATGGGAGGCTCACAAAGACAGGCAAGCCAAAAGAAGAAAGAAAAGGGGGGAAAAAAAAACAAAGGGAGAGGAGAACCTGCTTTCCTCAGCGGAGGGCAAGGGATCAGGGAGCCGACCTCACCTCTCGGTGGCGGGGCACTATCTGATCTCATCGCCCCCCAGGGGAAGCACCTATATCCTTACACTAGTGCTGCCCCGTGCTCCTGCACTAACGGCACAGAGGGCTCGCAGCCGCTCAACCCGCGAGCAAGCCTAATACAGCTGTTTTCCCCACGTGCTCAAACTACAAAATCCAGCTGAATGAAGATTTGGCTGAATGAAGACTGTCCTGACTCTACCCATCCCTAGCCACCCTCCCATCTCCCTTCCAGGTTCTCCAAATTTTATGCAGACTTCAGTGCTACAATTATTTTATGGTATCGACAAATACTGAGCCCTTCATTAATGTATCTGCCAGTCTGCCTCACCACTAAACTGTGAGCTACTAAGACAAAGAATTTTTTTTGTCTAATTCATCTGTGATTCTGCATAGTCCCAGAATAGACACAAAACCAGAATCTGCTTAAAAACAAAACCAAACCCAAAAATAGTGTTTTTTATATAAAACTGAACATTGAAGTCTCTTCCAATAGCTATTTAGGTAGATGCATACATACATGAATATATACATATGTATGTCTACGTACACACACACAAGATCTTGATTCTAGGCCAAGTTGACAGCAAACAGACTTTGAAGGTAAAGTCTGTCTGGTAGACCCCACTTTTAATCCAGTGAAAACAAAGCTGGTCTTGACCCTTTCCCAACTACAGAACAGTCTGCAGGTAGGAAAAATACGAAGGCAAGGAAACAGGAGGTAATCTGCAGAGGGAAAATGAAGAGCAGGCGAGTCAGCTTCCCCAAGGTTTCCAAACTGGTAGTCAATTGAACCCAGTGTTCCAAGACCTTAATTTCAAACAAGGTCTCTGGGAGAAATAGTCAGCTGCTCATTGGCAAAATGAAAATGCTTTTCCTTAACTCGGAGACCTAACAGAGCTCCCAACTTCTGCTTTAGTCCTTGGGCACACCGTGTATGGCCGCACCCGAGGGGACTTTGGGAAGCCAGTTCTGAGCCTCACTCCTCCTGCCCCTCCTGCACCCAGTTTATCTGCAAAGCCCGCTAGATATTCTCTCTTTCAAAGCTCTCTGCATAAAAACACCAGGCTTCCCAGAGGCAAGCCAGCCTGACCCGGGCCATAGGTGGCCATCAGGTCTTGGTTTGGAGCCAAGATTCAATCAATCCCTCCATCTCTTCTACTGTCATTCCCTGTCCCCCTTGTATTTCGAGTAACCTCATTCATTCATTCATTCATGCATTCATTCAAAAGTAGATCATTATTGAATGTAACTACATGTTAGGGCTGAAGATACACAGAAAAATAATGGAGGAAGAGGAGAAATAGTAGTAGTAGCCGACATGTATTGAAATTAGTCTTCACTCTTAACAAAAATTAAACAAAGAGAAAACACAATCTGAATCATTCTCTATCTCATTTAATTTTCACAAGAAATCCTATGAAGTGGGCATTTTAGAAATGCCACTTTAGACATGAGAGGTAGAGAATGTGAATGACTTGCTGAGTCAGCTTAGTATAGTTTCATTGCAAATTACATAAAAATCAACTCCAACCAATGAGCGAAACATACTATCTAACGCAACAGGGAAAACAGAGGGAGGCAGCCCCAGGGTTGGTGACTTCAGAAACTTCATATTGATACTTGGGTTGCTACCAGCCCCACAGGCCTCAGGTGGGGTCTCCTTGGAGCTGCAACAAGGTGGCAGAAGTTCCAACAGATTCACCCAGTCCCAATAATCCACAGGAAGAGACTGAGAACACTTTTTTGTGTGTCTGTTAGTTTCTTGGGGCTGCTTAACTAAGTGCCACAAATTGGGGTGACTTCAAACAACAGATACAAAGATATTCTCTCATTGTGCTGGAGCCAAATATCTGAACAAGTTATCAGCAAGGTCAAGCTCCCTCTGAAGGCTCTGGGAAAAGGTGTTTTCCTCGCCCCTCCCTGGCTGCGGGTGGTCGTCTGCAGTCCTTGGCGTTCCTTGACTTGTAGCTGACTCCTTTAGCCTCTGCCTCCGAGAGGTAGTGTCCCTGTGTCTGTCTCTCTTCTCTTCTTCTCTTCTTTTAAGGACACAAGTCATGTAGGATTTACAGCCTCTGCTGCTCAATAGGACCTCATGACCACATCTGCAAAGTCCCTATTTCCAATTAAAGTCACAGTCACAGACAGGTATGAGAGGATTAGGATTTTGATGGATAAAATTCAAGATGCAGCAGGTTCTTATTTTGAAAGCTACAGAACTTTTTCTGACGGACCACTGGATAAGGTCTTATAGCTCATTGTTCAGAATTGCCTCGCATGCCCAAGCCTATAGCATTCACGGCCTTGGGAAATAATCAGATTAGACCAAGCAGGATCCACCCTAGAGCCTGGAACATAATCTCCCCCAAAGTGCCATGTGGCTGGAAGAGGAGAGTAGATACATTCGCTTCATTAAGGAAGAAGGAGGGGAAAATGAATAAAATTGATACCCTCAGGAAGAGCAGCAGCCAACAGTGCCTGTTAGGCCTGCCCGTGGTCCCACATGGTCTCTGACCCCAGAACCTGAGGTCCAGGAGCTCGCCGACCTTCCTCTCAACACCTGCTGTGATGTCATTCCTTATATTCTGCAAGGTTCTGTGCTGTGGGCTGTATAGATGTCATCACATTCACCCCATACCACAGAGATGATGAACTGAGTCATCAAGCCCAAGTTTGCACAGCTCTGGGCAGCGTCGACCCCCAGACCAGACAGTAAGCAACTCAAGTTCAAAAACCACATCAAACTCATCTTTGTGAACCCCTCCCCCAGTATCAGGGATAGGGAAAAAATGTTGGGTGAATGCTTGCTGTGTGAATATACGGCCCCTCCTTCCTGGAAAAGCCTTTGTCAGTCCTCAAGAGGAGATGTAATGTTTAATGTTTACAAAGCATGTATTTCTCTTTTTCCGGGCCCACCATTATGACTGAGAAAAGTTTCTTTGCACACTTGGTTCTTCTGCACAACTTGGTTCTTTTTTGATCAGTAGAGATGAACACTTAAGTCACAGTCTGTGCTCCTCTTGGCTTGCTTGAGCCCAAAGAATGGCCCCTGTCTCTGGAGGAGCAGCCTGCTGTTTCCCTTGGAGAAGAAGTGCCCAGCACGTAACCCATGCCCCCGAATCCCTTGCCAGCCACGAGCTCTGCGATGTGGAGAGAGGCAGGAGAGAGGGGCGAGGACGGAATCCAGAGGGCAAGTGTCAGGTGCGTCTTTGGTCAGTAAGTCGGGAGAAAGAGCTCGGGTCTTTCAGACAGCATCTTTCTTCAGCCACTAAATGGCCTGACCCATCAACGTAGACAGGCCAGTTCCTTCTTTCGGGCAGCGGCTCAGTCTCCTCCCCTCTGCAGTGAACACATAAAACTAGGTTACATTTCCATTTCCTCCAGCCACGACCTTCGAAGCTTGAAAATCCTGTCTCCTTAAAGGGATCTACTGCGAGCCTTCCAGCTCAGCTCCTCTCTGCTTTTCCTTCTGTTCCCTTTGTTACTTTATGGGTCTGGTCTGGTCGGCGACCGTGATGTGAAAGGTAATAAGTTAAAGCAATGTTTCCACTGAACAGTTAGGTTTTAAACGGCTTTCATGTGCATTATCTTGGGTTTGTTTGTTTGTTTGTTTGTTTGTTTTCTCACGACAGCCCTGCAAGGGTACTCATTTTCCTATTTTTTTTAAAAATCAAGAATTTGGAAAATGATGAGGCTCACCCAGAGTTAGTACTTGGCTAACAGGAGCCAAATCCTGACTGCAAGTCCGGGGTTTAGTTTCCAATTAGCACTCAAGGGGCTGACTGGTCAGCACACAGACTCTCACAGCATGCGGGACACCCTATGGCTTCAGCTCTGCGGGGAGAACCCTGACTTCCTGTTTATCCTAAGGAGATAAAAGAGCACCGATAAAATACTTAACTCGGATCACACAGGCTTTTTTTATTTTAGAATTAAACAAGAACTCCTCCACAGGGAATACAGCACAAGGGAAGTCTATCTAAAGTCAAAGCTGTTTAACAGACAATGAGTTGCTTTGAGAGATAGTGAGCTGCTCAGAACAGACCGTATTCCAGCACAGGGCCAAGGACACCCAAAGGCACTGTCGGAACCAGGCTCTGGGCCAGAGGTTGCATTCCGTCTCCTCTGAGAAGTGATTTTGCCCCGGAGACAATTTGGAAACTTCTTTTGAGCTTGTTTAGACTTTTTTTCTATAAAAAAATCATCTATAAATCAGTAAAACTCAATAGGAATTTAAAGTTAAAAACATAATACCACTTATATTAACATCAAAAATATATGAAATTCTTACATACCAATGTAACAAAGTATGGATAAGATTCACATGAGAAAAACTACAAAACTCATTAAAATATCTAAATAAATGGAGAGATGTTTTATGTTCATGGGTAGAAAGCCTCGATGTTGTTAAAGTGTCAATTCTTCCAACTTGATTTATAGATTCAACACAATCTCAATCAAAATCCCAGCAAATAATCTTGTGGCTATCAGCAAACTGATTCATTATTCTTTCTTTCTTTCTTTTTTTCTTTAACGGAGACAGAGAGAGTCAGAGAGAGGGATAGATAGGGAAGACAGACAGGAATGGAGAGAGATGAGAAGCATCAATCATCAGTTTTTCGTGGCGACACCTTAGTTGTTCATTGATTGCTTTCTCATATGTGCCTTGATCACAGGCCTTCAGCAGACCAAGTAACCCCTTGCTTGAGTGAGTGACCCTGGGTCCAAGTTGGTGAGCTTTTGCTCAAACCAGGTGAACCCGCACTCAAGCTGGCAACCTCGGGGTCTCAAACCTGGGTCCTTCCACATCCCAGTCCGATGCTCCATCCACTGTGCCACCACCTGGTCAGGCATTCTTTCTTCTTTTTTTAGATTTTATTTACTCATTTTTAGAGAAAGTAGAGAGAGAGAGAGAGAGAGAGAGAGAAGAGGGGGAAGAGCAGGAAGCATCAACCCCCATATGTGCCTTGATCAGGCAAGCCCAGGGTTTCAAACCAGTGGCCTTAGCATTCTAGGTCAATGCTTTATCCACTGCGCCACCATAGGTCTGGCCTAAAGTTATTCTAAATGTCATGTGGAAAGCCAAAAAAAAAACCCCATAATAGCCAATAAAATATTAAAGAATAACAAATTTGGCCTGATCAGGCAGTGGTACAGTGGATAGAGCATCAGACTGGGAGGCACAGTGGATATATCATCAGACTGGCATGCAGAGGTCCAGGTTCAAAAACCACAAGGTTGCCAGCTTGAGCATGGCTCACCAGCTTAAGCACAGGGTCACTGGCTTGAGCATGGGATCATAGACATGGCCTCATGGTTGCTGGTTTGAGCCCAAGGTCACTGGCTTGAGCAAGGGGTCACTCACTCTGCTATAGCCCTCTGGTCAAGGCATATATGAAAAAGCAGTCAATGAACTTCTAAGGAGCCGCAATGAAGAATTGATGTTTTACATCTCTCTCCCTTACTGCCTGTCTGTTTCTGTCTGTCCTTCTCTCTGTTTCTCTCTCTGTCTCTGTCACTAAATAAATAAATAAAAAACAAATATGGAAGAATGACACTAGTTGACTTCAAGACTTAGTATAAAGTTGCAGTAACGAAGAGAGTGTGATTTTAGAAAAATAATTGACAAAAAGATTTATAGAACAGAATTGACAGGACAGCCCAGAAACAGACCCAAGCAAATATATTCAATTAACCTTTGACAAAAAAAAACAAAGGCAATGCAGAGGAGAAAAGACAGTCTTTTCAACAAATGATGCTAGAACAAAAAACAGATAAATATAAATACAGAACTTACAGGTTTTAAAAAAAATTAATTCAGACGGGTGGTAGATATAAGTATAAATGTAAAATTATAGAAGATAAAAGAATATTTGGTGATGTTGGGCTTGGTGAAGAAATTTAAAAATTAATACCAACAGAACAATCCATAAACAGCACACAACACAATCAACAGTTCAAATGCTATAGAGATGTTTATCTGAAACCTACGTTTTTATGGACCAATGTCACCCCATTAAATTGAAAAACAAAAACAAAACAGAACAAAACAAAAAAAAAAAACATTTGCTTTGTGAAAGACACTGTAAATTTTTTTTGTTCATTATATATATTTATTTATTTATTTATTTATTTTATTAATTTTAATGGGGTGACATTGATAAATCAGTGTACATATGTTCAGAGAAAACATCTCCAGATGTAAAGAGAATTAAAAGAAAAAAAAAAACTAGCTACACACGAAGAGAAAATGTTTACAAAATGCATATCTGATGCAAGACTTATAACCAAAATATATGAAGAACACGAGACTCCGAAATGAGGCTCTGAGCTATCCAATTTAAAAATGAACAGAAGATCTGAAGAGAAACCTCACCATAAAAGACAGACATGCCACAAAATAAGCATGTTCAAATAAGCAACTGTCTTTAGAGATTCACACATTGAAATGCACGGAGCAACCATATAAGACACTGATACGCATGTCCTGGATTGGCTAACATTGGCAACACCGACAACACCAAGTGTTGGCAAGAATGTGGAGCAACGGGAACTCTCACTCACTGTTGGTGGGAATGAAGAACAACACAGCCACTTTGGAAGACAGTTTGGAAGATTTTTAAAAGCTAATCATGGGCTTACCATACAGTCCAGCAATAGCGCTCTTGGGTATTTACACAGATAAGTTGAAAACTTCTGTCCACAAAAAAAAATAATAATAAAATAAAAAACCCCTGCATACAAATGTTCATAGCAGCTTTAATTCATAATTGCCAAAAATGAAAGTCCCCAAGATAAACAAACTGGTACATTCATACAGTAAAATATCATTTAGCACTAAAAACACATGAACAACGTATGCAGAAAAAAAGATATGGAGGAAATTTAAATGTATATTAGTAAGTATTAGAAGCCAGTTGGGAATGGCTACCAACCATATAATTCCAACTCCGTGACATTCTGGAGAAGGAAAAACTGTGGGGACGGTGAAAAGATCAGTGGTGGCCAAAGACTCAGGCTGAGGGAGAGAGAGATGAACAGGTGGACCTCAGGGAATTTTTACCGTGTGGATATATAATTGTGGATATGATAGCATATATGATAGAATATATATGATAGAACATATAGGATGCTGTCATGGTGGATACAGGAAAACACGCATTTGTCAAAGCCCATAAAGTACACACAATGTGAGTTAATCCGAATATGAACTATAAGTTCAAGTTATTAAAAATGGATCGCTGTGGGTTCATCAGCTTTAACAAATGTGCTGCACTAAATGCAGAAGCTCACTACTGGAGACTGTGGAGAAGGAGCGGGAGAAGGTGGTGTCTGTGGAGAAGGAGCGGGAGAAGGTGGTGTCTGTGGAGAAGGAGCGGGAGAAGGTGGTGTCTGTGGAGAAGGAGCGGGAGAAGGTGGTGTCTGTGTTCTGGGTGCTCTGGCTCCAGCTGCACGCCCGCGTGGTGGGGCTCTGGCTACACACCCATGTGGTTGGGCATACCGACAGCTGGACTCCCGGCCCTGACATGAAAAGCTGCCGGCAGTCCGGCAGTCCGCCTTCTTCTCCAGCATGGAGGATCCCATGCTTCTGGGGGAAGACAGCGCCTGGGTTGGTCTTCAGGGCATTTTAAGTAAATAAAAAGGTAAAGAAGATCCTTGTCTGAAATGAAGGGACTCAAACCAACAGGAAGCGCTCTCTCCTGTGGAATGTGTTACTGGGCTAACGGAGCAGGGGGAGCCTCGGCGACCCTCCCCCGAGGCCTCCAGAGGGCTGAAAGAGGGACCACACTCCCTCAGAGGGCAGAGATCAGCCCGGACCCAGGAGAAGACAGTGCAGTAGTGTGCCACCCTCTATGGAGGGGCTTGGGCTAAGGCCTCAGCTGGGAGCAGCCCCACGCTGTGACTCCTTTCTCATTTCCAGGGGCTTGTGTTTTAGACACAGCATGATAGAGGATGGAAGGACATGTGGTTCGTGCTTAAGAAAGAGCAGAATGAAGGGTGGAACAGCTCTAGGGAAGGCAGATTTGAGCAAGCCCAAGGCAATCTGCGCATGCTCAGAATCCCTGGAAGGTGGGGCAGACTGCCTTTGATGAAATGGCACAGACAATACGGGCTGGGGGCCTTCTGAAAGGGGAGCAAAAGCTGTGTGATGGAGGGATCAGGGAGGACGTCCTGGCTGCACCCTGCACGTGCGGGAGTGGGGCCTTCCTGGCATGGGCGGGCGCCTGTGAGCAAATGTGTCACGGGAGCCCCATTTTCTAAAAAGTAAGCTCCACATGGAAATGTCATTTTCCAGTCGATATACTAGCAAAAAAAAATGCCTCCTTGTACAAATTTTGGAACCTGTTCGTGAGCCAGAAGACCACACACACACACACACACACACACACACACACACACACACGTACACACGTGCACGCGTGCACACATGCTGATTGGTTGCTGAAGGAATCTCAGAGTATGTCTGGCTCACTTTGCAGTTATTTTTCCTTCCCAGGGTTGAATGCAAAATTCTGTTTGCACATTTCTTTCCGTCCGTGTCCTGTGGATCTGCTTAATAAGATTCAGACTTGCATTCCCTCCATCCGAGGACCTGAGGAAGAAGCAGGCTCCCAGTTGGCCCCGCTGGAATTCTCAGCAGACTTGACGATGGAAAAGTTCAAACCTTATGGCCTCCAGTCATTTCTTAAAACAAACAAAACAAAAAAGCGAGCCTCGCAGGCATTTCCATCGCTTACAGAACTGCAGTTCTCTCTCTCTCCTTTTTTTTACATGGTTTATTTTTTATTCTCCCTCCTCTACATATTTTTCAAAAACATGTGAGTCATTAAACAAGACTGATGATTCCCCACACATCAGTGGGAAATGTCAGTAAGCAAATGAAGCGGAAGTCCTGGCTGGGGAGATAACTCCGGCAGACTGAGGCAGAAGCGGCCTACTTAGATCTGGTGTCCCCAGGGGAGAGAGGACAGGCAGAAGGCCAGGGCCCGAGGGCTGAGGTAGTCGTCGTCAAGGACAAAGCTCAGGGCCGAAGCCGGAAGACGATCTGAGAAGGTGTCGCAAGTTGGGACGAAGCCAAAGCTGTCAGCCCTCCCAGGAAGCACGCTGGGACCTGGGTGCCGGCGGAAGGAGAGGACACGAGACGACACAGGCCGCCGTCCTGGGGACCGATCCAGCTACGGTGCAGCTGCAGCAGCGTTTGCAGCGTGGTTAACCAACCAGCACACACCCACGCGTCCTCCCCGCCCACCACGTCCTTGCCCGCGCTGAGAATGGCAGGCCCCCGGGCTTCTCAGAGGGACTGTGCCCATGCTCAGCACGTCCCTTGCAGTCCTCAGAGTCGCGGTCAGCATGCTGGCTTTGTGCCACCCTCTGCTGCCTGTGCTTTCACGTCGAAGTCCTCTCCTCCTGAGGCTACCGGAGTCCTCAGTTACTCCAGCCGCGCCTCGCCATGCTGTCCCCGACTACCAGGTCGCCGGTACTCCTTCTGCCAGGGACCCTAAATAATGGCTTCATGGCGAGGGCGGTATCTGGCCCAGAGCTTCCCTTCCACCCTACGTCCCCCCAGGCGACCTCAGTATTTACAACGGCCAGTCGCTACCATCGCCACCCTGCCCGAGGGGGACTGCTCACCTCACAGGTGGGCTCCCCACTCCACGCGACACTCACTGCCATTCGCCGCTCAGCCAAGAGCACCCAGCTTGCCATCCGCTCTCACAGGTTTGCCGCTGGGGACACCAAAGTCAACCCAGACTGGCCCGCGAGGAGCTGAGAGTCTAACGGGAGAGAGTCACAGAAGAAGGACGCCTAGGGTCTCGGCCCAGCAGGAAGCACTTGGCAGCAGGGCCGCTCTCGGCAGAAAGGTGGGACAGACAGCTGTGGCAGGACGCCGACCCCGGACCCCCTCAGGGGCCCAACCCCAGGAGAAGATCGGGGGAGATTGTCAGTCTCTACCTAGAGTCCCACAAACCCTGTTGAAGTCCAGGTCAAGTTCCAAGTGAGGAAAAGAAAATGGGTTGTCACCCAGAAATCCAGGCAGAAGAGCAGTGAGGAACAGGGGATCTGATTCGTCCTTATAACCTGGCATCTAACAGCTCGCGGAAGGTGCTCAGAAAACGACTCAGACAGCACTGATCTGCGATGCGTACAGTATGCATGTGAGGGGCTGGAGGGGGCCGGAAAAGCTGCAGAACAACCTACAGGCAACCAAGCAAGCAGGCTGGACGCCGGAGCAAGACCTGTTCTAGGTCCCCTTACCCTGTCGCTAGGGCTCCTAAACTACCCACAATCGGTTTTCAAGGACCACCTGGACCAGGTGGAGGAGCTAACATCAGGAGCTGGGTGGGCACAGGGACATCAGGAGCATCCCAGCGTCGGCCAAGAAGTATGTCTTACCAAGAGAAACCTGAAGCAAATCCATCTTCCAACAAAGCTGCTTCTATACCTGTAATTCGTGGTGGGACCCAACCAGCTCGCTGGGGCATGAGCCACCAGCCTCGAGGACAGGGCCTCCAGTCACCAGCAGATTCCCCGACCCACAGGGGTCTTCAACGGTGACCAGGGGATCCACAGGACATTTATTATCTTTAACATCATAACAGAATTTAAGACTCTACAGGCTAAATAAAGTGTGTGTGTGTGTGTGTGTGTGTGTGTGTGTGTGTGTGTGTGTGTTACTGAGATTAGAACTGACTCAGTGTGTTAACACCAGTAGTGTAGATCAGAAACCGTGATCAGAGGAGATATGTGCATTTGATTACATTTAAACGGGGAAGCGAAAAAAAATATTTATTATTAAGTGCAGTTTTCTTGACAAAATCTTTCAAAATAAGTTGTAGTTTGAAGAGAGTTAATAAAGGAGGCTTGTGGTACAGAAAGGTAGGAAATAATTTGACAAGAAGCACGAAAAAACTTGTCTATTTCATCAGCTCATTACACAAGGGCACAAGCAGCTGACTCCCCGTCTATGGAGATGCTGAACCTCTGTTCTCCTCCAGAGAGCCGCGTGCCCTTAAGCAGGAGGAAGCTGGTTAAGAGTTCATGAGGGGGCCTGTTCTCACAAGTGTTCAGCTCTCTTCCTTGTTCATGATTCCTCACATTATATAATAGGAAACCACAGGCTTTCGCTATCAACGAACCTGAATGTGAAACCCAGCTCTCCCACATAGCATGTACACGACTTGGGGCAAATGTATCACAGAAGACATACAGTGGTGAACACCAAAAGTGCCAGGGAAATAGTGGCTTTATACCACTGAGGTTGTTTTCCTTATTTTACAGTCTTCTCAGAATGGAACCGTTATATAAGGGCATCACCAAGGAGCTGAGTTACAATTCCATTTCTGCTCCTCTCCAAGAACGTACATTAGAGTTCTTCCCCCTTTGTGACACGATCACTGTCACCCATCCAGCCATTGCATCCACATCCCAGGTAGGAAGAAGAGGGCAGAAAGCAGGCACCAACTGAATCTGTTTTTAGGAAAACATTAGCTTATTTGGAAGCCTCATTCAGTAGATTTCTATTCGTTTATCTTCAGTGGCATTTGCAGCGAGACTCTGGATAATAATCAGTTGCCAAAAAATTGACATTGAGAGGAAGGATATAGTAGATATAAAGATTGTCTTCAAATAGAAGTGCTATAAAATTAAAAAGAAACAAATTGTATTGAAGCCTTTCAAAATATGTTAAAATTAGTTGAGATGTTTTAGTTATAAACATAGTTAACAATATGTTCAAATTAGTTAATCATGGGAACAGAAGGGAGGAAAGAAGGAAGGTTAGGAAAGAAAAAGTGAGGGGAAAGAAGGAGAGGGGAGGATGGGGAGGGGAGGGGAGGAAAAGAGAGAATACAAGGAGAAAGATAATAAGAAAATCTCATTCATCATTTTTGCTGTTTTGAAAATTGGAATGTAAAAGTAATCAAGCATGTACCTTGCCCTTTCTGTAAAAAGTGTATCTGAGGGTATTCAAAGGCTTAATGAAGGGATTCTCTTTCATGCACTATTCCAATTTAAAAGAAAAATGAAGAATGATAAAATAAGAGATTCATATTCTGTTAACCCTAATGAAACAGTGAGCCTAGGCAATGACCACAAACAACTGCTAACATCGCAGAGAGAGAGTCTCTCTTTATGCAAAGATATACCATCATCTGGAAATGGTGATATTCTTGCCAAAAACTCCATGCTGACTCTATCAAGCTTTAAAATCAAACTACTGATTTATAGGGAAGAGAGGAGCAGAGGAATATATTAAACAATGCCAAGGGGATTCAATCAGTAAAATCCAGAACACAGGAAAGGTTACAGAGCAAACAAATAGTTTTGCAACAAATAAATCACAAGAGGAAAGAATGGCCAGGGGAGGAGAGAGAAGAGATTTTAAAAGACTTGAAGCTTAGCCAGCGATGGATGGCAATGTGTGAAACTGACTTGACTACTGATGGAAAACATCTTTGAAAAGAATATAAAATAATTGGAAAACTTTGAAAACTGACTATTTCACTGTTATAAGTATTTATCTGGAGTGATACAAATGTAAAAATATCACTGTCGTTGTGTTTTCCTTAAAAAGTATTTACTTGTTAAATACATGCTGAAATCCATGTGGATTAGATTATATAACGTCTGGGATTCACTCCAAAATAATTCAAGGGTCAGGGGGAAGTGGATGAAAGCGCAGATAAAATAATATTGGCCAGGAGTTGATAATTGTTGAAATTGCATCATGGGTACATGGAGTAATTTATTATACTATGCTTTCTGCTTTTATATATGGTTTAAATTTTCCATAATAATTACTTAAATACTAACCAACCTCAGAGTGAATAGCGTTAGACTAAAGTACCATTGAACTTAGCCCAAAGTGAAGGAGAAGCCAGTACAACAAATTTGAGTTTAAAAATAAATCTCAGATTTGATTACAACTACCTGAACTTTATGGCCCTACTTTACCATAAAAATCAATGGGTGAGTGCCCCAAATGAACGAAAGCAAGTAAATAAGCTTTTGATAGAGTGTTTTAAAATAGCAAAGCTTTTTTTCTTTTCTCACTAAGTATGTTCCCAGTTATACATTCATATGTATTTTACATAATGATGAGGTTTTAAAGAAAAGAAAATGTCACCATGGAGAACTAAGATAATTGTCAAGCTGTCCCAAATTAAATCTGTCCACTTGTTTAGTCAGCAATTATTTGAATACCTATTCTCCACTGGACGTTGTCACGGGTTCTACTGAGATAGCACTGAGCGAGCTCCCAGCATGGGGGAGCCCTGGGCAGACTGAGCATACGCCCACAATGCCCAGGAATGACTGTTTATGACAACCTAACTTTCTATCAGCATCGTTCTCAACAGCCACACGGTGAAAGCAGCGTGAGTGTTCATCAGTAAATGAATGGATCAAACGTGGTAAATGCAGTCAATGAAATATTACTCAGCCTTTAAAAAAGGAGGACAAGGACATTCTGGCACATGCTGCAATATGAATGAACCTAGAGAACATTATACTAAGTGAACTAAAGCCAGTCAGAAAAGTGCAAATCCTCCATGAGTCCACTGATGTGAGGGAGCCAGAAGAGCCAAGCACGTAGGACAGGAAGTTCAGTGGTGCCAGAGTCTGGGGGGAGGGAGGGGGAGCAGGGGGTGCGGACATATTGTTTACTAGATCCGGAGAGTTTCAGTTTTGTAAGCTGCAAAGAGTCCGATGGAGGGACGGTGGTGGAGATGACAGCACAGCGATGTGAATGTACTCAATGCCACTGACACGGACACTTACAATAGATAAGATGGAAACTGTATGTTATGTGTATTTCACCCAATTTAAAAAAAAAGTTTTTATTACAACTTAAGGTAAATGCCAACGAGAGTCATACACCTGTTCAAGTGAGCACCACTGGCTGCCTCCCAGGGTCTACTCCCCACTCTCTCTCATGTTACCCATATTTGTTTAGGGGTCTGCTTCTTCCTCACATAATCAGCTGACTCAAGAGATACTTATATCTTTTCTGCCTCTCTTGGTGGACCCTAATTAATCCAAGCCAATGGCATCATGATACCACCCTGACAACTATTATTGGTCTGAGGAGTGCTTTGGCACATGAACTACGTTGGTCCAATCATACTGCTGTAAAGCATTCACATTCCATCGTCGGAGCAGATGGAAACAAGGAGGCAGGCTATCTCCACGGATATTGGCAGCCATTTTGTGAACATCCTGTAGGCCGAAGGGAATGCAGGGAACAAATCATGGAAAATCTCGAATAAGTTAGTCACACAGAGAAGTCACTGACATTGCTGGGCCAACAAAACAACCAGCTCTGTCTCCCTTTCTACTTCCAGACTTCCTGTTGTACAAGGTAGTGCATGTCTTTATCATATAAGCCAACTGAAGTTGGGTTTCCAATAATTCAACCCAAGTCATCTTATCTGAAGTAATAATACCAAACAAGCAATGAGTAAGAGGAACTGTCCTTGTAGAGTTCAGAACAAATAGCATTCAGACTGAGACAACAGCACATGCAAAGGCCCCGTGGCAAAAGGGAGTTCCACGAAGTGAGAGAAGTCCAGTTCGGCAGATGGAGACTGGCAGAGATTAATGGCACCGGCCCAGGATCACAGAGCTAGTGAAGCACAAGAGCCAAAATCCACGCAAAACTCTCCGGGCCAGAACCTGTGCTATTTCTTAAATCTCAATGTTGTCACCCTTCTGGTCACATTCCAAAATTAAATTGTTGTTTCTATTCAAAATCTTGCACATTATCTCAAAACATGTCTTCGAACCCTAACCTCAAACACATACCCTCCGTAAGTCATCGATTCTGCTTGAAAATGGCAAAACCACCAGGAAAACATGGACCATCTCGAGCGCTGGGAAAGTTTTTGTGTGTGTATCTCCCGTCCCTCTTCCCAGGCAGTGGGGGATTGATACGAAATTGAAACAGACAGCTTCCATTTTCTTTCAGGAGAGATTTATGGCCACTGTCTACAGAGTTTCAAGCTGTGAAGTGAACTGTAAAACAAAATGTTTTAAAATAATATGCTTAAAGCAAAGCCGTGTTATGCACAATTAATGTAAAAATGATCAGAAGTGATAGTCGCTGAGTGAAAGGAAATGTGGAGGAATATGAGCTATGAGGAGAACAGCGTCTCATCACGCATCAATCTATCAGCCAGGAGCACAAATCAGGGACTAATCAGGTATATTAATGATTTCGGAATAACCTTCTCTTACTAATGACACGTCTTAGAGTAGATAGAACTCAATCCCCTCGACATTGCCTTAGTCCAGGCTCCGAACATTCTGCACTTACGCCCCTTCAGCCTCTCTCGGCTGGTCACTCTGTCCCCAGCCTCCCCACCAGGGTGACCCCAGCACCCCACTCCCACCTCCCTCCTCCTTTCCTGGTCCCCTTCCTCTGCCAATAATGCCCACCACCTTTCCTTGGCCATGACAAGCTTTCACTCGCATACCAGCTCCTCCGAGATGCTTCTCCTGGGGTGTTTTCCAGCAGAGGGGGGTCTTCCCCCAGCGTTCCCACAGAACCATAGTCTTAACCAACCCTGCGGCAGCCCTGCAGCCGCTCAGCCCGCGTTTCCCTAGGCGCTCCTGGTTTCCACGCTGCTCTGGGCACTAGGGACAGGAGAGGGGACATGCCAGGCCGTGCTCTTGCTGCCCTGAAAGGCATGTCTGAAACCAGTGCTTCCCCGCAAGGTGGGGTTGGGGGAGGGGTGGTTTCCTTCCCGAGGAACACTCAGCAGTGTCTGGAAACGTACTCTGTCGTCACGCCCGAGCCTGGGCCACTGGCCTCGAGTGGGCGGAGTGCAGGGACGCAGCTAAGGATCCTATGACTCACAGAATGGTTGGGCCCAAAATGCCAATAGTGCTGAGGTGGAGAAGGCTGACTCTAAACAAACACGTGAAACAGATCACTTTGGGGACGGCTAAGAAGGCCAAGAGGGACCTGACGCAGCGATGGTGGGGGGGAGGGGGCAGGAAGGAGGACCACTGCTCTAGAGGGACAGTGAGTGAAGATCGGAGGAGCCGGGGGCTCGGCTCCACCAGTCTGGGGGAGCCCGGGTGCACCCACCGCCTCTCTCAGTGTTATTCACAACAGCCCCTCCAGTTCGGGGTCCGTCCACGTGCTGAGGACTGGCGCGGAGACAGAGTCCCCACGTCCCCGCGTGGAATCCGACCAGATGCCTCCGGCTGGTGTGGGCATCCCGTGTGCGTGACCCCGCGGGCCCGCTGCTGTTCTCTCTCCGCATCTGCTCACCCCGAGCGCTGAGAGCCTCCTTCCCTTGAATCCCGCACGCGCCCAGGACGCTGCTGCTCTGTGAGACAGACGTTCTGGAAAGCTTTGGGGGCAGGGGAAGGAGTTGAAGCTTCAGAGGGAAGAGGCGTTTGCTCTGAGGCCTCGTTGCTTCCAGAGTCCATCAGTCCAGCCCTCGCAGGCCAGCTCTCTCCTGGGTAAGCACCTCCTGCCCTGCGGCTGGGACCTGCATTATCCCAACAGAGCGTCTCCCCTATGAGCCGGTGCCAACCTTCACCCTTACCCAGCTCACTGGCTCCTACCTTCCAAGTCCCTCAGATGCCCAAGAAGAATTTAAAGTATCTCCTTCCTGTATGATATAGGACAATACTAGATGTCTTTGATCAATCTCTCCACTCCAAACTAGTGAAAAGGGCCCTTCGTATAGTCAAAAGTTCCATAAATAATATAAAAGCATGAATTCTACAATGTGTTCCCTCTACCCCCAAAACGCAGAATGACTGCAGCCTGATCTTATATAGGAATTCTTCCTTCAATACCTATCTCAATTTCTCATACCCAAATTCAGAAACTAAGGAGAGAGGGGTTGGTTGGTTGGTCAAAGAACCGTTCAAGTGAACAAGCATAAAGTGTCAACCTACCTGGGGCAAAACTCAGCTGAGTAGCTCACCTGGATCCGGTCTGAGCACCACTCCAGTGGCGTATGCTTAGACATGCCTACAGGACACTTCCCAGCTCGGCAAAGGGCTCTGAGAATTCTGCAGAAACTGCCGTGCCCAGTATATAGCTTGTTCTGGTCTTAACGCAGTCATTAAATGACAATCCCCACCCCATTCTCCCACACCTGGCTTTACCCTTCACTAACGCTGCTTTGAACCGACCTTCCTGCTCGTCACCTCACACTGTGTCCATCAGAGTCCTTAGATATCAGCCAGAGACAGGCACGGGCCACCTTGGACAGACAAGCGAGAGGGGAAATGGTATTAGCAACTCGCAGAATTTTAGACAGCACCGGAGAACCGAGCATGGAGCTACCCAGCCAAAGCTACACCCCACAAAGTAGACTCTTAAGTAAACCTGGAGTTACTTGATCACATAGGGTGCAGTGTGGAACTAATGGAGTAGGGGACAATACCAGGAGCCCAAGTGCCAGACGTGACAGTCCAAGAAAGGAGATGTCGTAACTCGGGACTAAGGCAGGTGTTGTTGAGATGGAGTGAGCAGACAGGTGTAAGGAACAGCTGAAAGGACGAACTGAACACACCTGCAGGGTTCTAAGATGGAGATGAGGGGGCGGAACATTCTAAGACCACTCGCTATTGTCATTTGGGTAATGGGACTGATGGCAGTGCCCCAGATGACTGGGGAACGCAGTTGGAGGTAAACCGCAGAGCGTGGGGCTGGGAGTCTTGGACATGCTGGGTGGGAATCACTGAGGTCCGTCTCAGCGTGCATGACCCTCTGGCAGATGGACCGAAGCTAACAGGAGATTTGGGAAGGACACGCAGATTGGGTGACCCAACATGTGCTGGTGTCTGAAGTCAGTGGAACACATGAGGCTGCCCAAGAAGAGATGGTGGTGAATACAAATGGGTCAACACCAGAATTCGAGTAGCCACCTTATCCCAGTTTGCTTGGGATTTTCCAAGTTTTAGAACTAAAAGTCTCACATCACAGAAAAATCCTCAGTCCTGGGAGAGTTTAAACCCACTGTGTAGGTAGGATAAAAACAGCATCAAGGGGGGACGATTGGCTTAGTCACCTCTCTGGTTGGTTGCAAAACCATGGTTAGAACCCAGACCTCCTAACTCCCAGCTGCTTCCTTCACCCTCTGCAAGACAAAAGCTGAACTGCAGGAAATGAATAGGAGAACCAAGTGCCAGGGTCCCAGTCCCGGATTCCTGGCTTGCTAGGTGTGTGCGGCATCAGGTAGACCAGTCGGTCTTTCTGAGCCCTAGTTCCTTCACCTAAAATAAGAGCAAACACATATATACTCCTACTGCCAGGGATGGAGGAATGTCAACCAAATAAAAATAGAGGTGATGGAAGATGAAGAGTCGTCTATCAAGACGGAGAAGGAACCAGGGTCAAAGGGGCCTGTCCCTGACTTTGGAATCCAACCCAAAGGATGCTAGATGTCTCTTGGCCCAGCCTGCACACTGGTTTAAAAAGTTTTAACCCCCACAAAGGTGTCCTCACCACTCCTGTGAAAAATATGGTCCCACCACTAAAACTGTCGGCATAAAATATACTTCCTCCTGAAAATGCGGGAGGATTTATCACAGCCGGGCCATTCATCTGTTAAAAAGCAGAATGGCATTTATGGCCAAGGGCTCCCTTTATGGGAGGAAAGGAACAGGGAGCCTAATAAGCTTGGTTAATTTTTTTCTTTTATGGCTCCAGCAACTGCACTAAATATTCCGTCTGCTTTTCTTATGCCGCTTGGAGGCGGCTGTGGGCTTGGGGACTGTCACAGGGGAAGCTCGCAGCAGAACCACAAGCTGCCGCCGACCGGGGAGGACCCACTGGGCAGAAAGAAGCTCGGACAGCCGACCCCCGCGAGTGACCCTGCTGGGGCTTCAGGTGGTCACCGGTCAGTTCACAACACCGAGGGTGTAACTTCAGATCAAGCCCCCAGGCCACGGGCACGTTCTCTGAGTCGGCCAAGGTATGACTTTGAATTACACTAAATTTTCAAGTCACATAAAGAAGCAGAGCAGCTTTCTGAAGGGATGGACTATGGAGTTAGTCCCGAGTCTGAGCCAGTCAAGAGTGTGAATACAGTTGAATATGTGAATGTGTGTACACCTGAGGACATCCGGAAGGCTTTCTTTAAGTGCTCCACCCCACCTTCCCACAGCACTCACATGTCCACCCCTGATGCTGCTGCCAATATCACGGACCCCCACTCGAAGCTGGAAAGCATCCGCTAAGATGACACACTGTTTTCTCTGGGGCACACGCCACCCAGAGAGCATCGGCATTGGGGAGGCCCAGCCCCAGCTGCATCATTTAAATGACCTTTCTGGCCAGCACTGACTGCCCAAAGGAACTTCCTGCGATGACAGAAGTCGCCTAATACACATTGTCCAATATGGTGGCCTCTCGCTATGTGTAATAAATGTGGTCTTGAAACGTGACTGTGGAGACTAGGAAACAGAATTTCTTTCTTTTTTATTTTAATTAATGTAAATATAAACCTAAACAGCCACAGCTCAGACCCAGCCTGTTTGGTCCTTCATTTGTAACACAGCATCTCTAAATACACACTGAGCAAGGTGGCTGCGAGGATCGTGTGCTCTGATGCCCGGAGAGCCCCAAGCCCTGTGCCCAGCATGGAGTCTAAGCATGCTGAAACAATACAGTGGGACTCCTCATGGGTCTGTCTTCACTTACAATCAGTGCCTCCAGACTTCACATTAACAGGGGCGGGGGGTTACCAGGCAGCATAAAGAGTCCGACCAGCAGTTGTCCTAAGGCTGCGGCAAAGCAATCCATCTATTAGAGATTTTTTCCATTGGTCGCCAAGAATGTTCTGCATGAGGAAATCTATTAACTGCTTCATGTGAGCGAATATTTCCGAGAAGTTAGAAAATGCTGACTGACTTTAGTTAAGGAAAATGCCACGCTGTGAAGTTTCATGGCCAATTAACGCTCTGGAATTCCTTTGGGGAGGGGGTTGGTTTATAAGATAAAGGTCACTAACTAACTACCCAAGTGCGTTTGTAAACATGCTGTCGCAAACTGGAGGCCCTGCTCTAGGTGTGGCACTGGGCTTCCGAAGAGCGAAGAAGAGCTCTTGAGTACAGTCCTGGACAAAAACACCTGTGACGCTCCAAGGTTGTCGGCCATGGGTTCCAGCTTCTGGTGAACCTTCCAGGTCTCATCCGAGCCTTTCCCAGATGCTTGCATTCTCCCAACACATTGGCTTCAGCTTGCATGGCTCCTGTGATGGGCACCTCCCTGGGTCTCAAGGCAATCTCTGTGTGGTTGGACATGTGACCTTGTTAGGAAGAGCTTCCTGTGTTGGGAACACATCCAGAGAAGGAGCACCTTGCCTAAGAAGAGTTCTGATCACCGCCATTGTCAGCTCTGTGAGCCTCAGAACCTTCGGACCTAAAAAGGGGGTAACAAGACTGCCGCGGAGGGTCGCTAGGGAGAAGGCGCTGGATAGAGATGCCGTGTAGCGTGTCTGTTCCGTTCCCAGCCGCCACCTCTGCTTCTTCGGCTCTGGGGGTAAGCTGAGGGCGGTCAGCTCCTCAGTACGTGCCTGCTCTCTCAGTAGCAGCAATCAAAGGAGATGCACACCTATTGTTAGCACATTATTTTCATTAATATTTCTAATCCATCTTCCACAGACTTGAAATTGCATGAACATATGGCATCTCCCTTCTCCGGGCTCAACCATCTTATTTCCTTTGACGTCTCTCATCTGTTAAGAGTTTCAAGTGTCTCGTGGCCTTAACCATTCAACAGCCATGGGTTGATGTGCCGGTGACTGGTGACAACCAAAACTGCAACCTGAGTGATATCTAGATCTTCTGCTACACCCCATCCTCGCTCCCCCACTTATCATGACAGTGACGATGGTGGTGGTGGTGCTGGTGGTGATCAAATTCCAAATAAAGTCATAATACTGATTTCTGAGGATGACCATGAGTCAGGCAACTAAGTTAAATATACAGCATAGATCGTTGCATTTAATCCTCACAACATTATAAGGAGGAAGATATTGCTATTACTATCTGCAGGTAAGGAAATGGTAAGCCAAGTTAAGTGACGTCTTCAAGAATATATAGGTGAAGCTAAAAATCCGGATGTGCCAAATTAATCACGAGCTCTGTGTTCCTTCCCGCTGCGTGCATACCAGAGGAAGCAGGAGGGGCTCCCATCCCAGAGACCGGGAGCCTGGCAAGAGATTATTACACAGCAACAGTCTCAGTGAGAGGCACAGGGGCCCTGACTTGAACGAGGAGATAGAGAGGACCAGGTGAATGGAAATCCTTCTGGAACATAGGATTCACAGAACGTGGGGCTTGACGGGAAGGGCGTGATGCAACCTTCCCCCCAGGGAGGTCATGGGCGGGGGAGTAAGGCCAGCATCCACTAGGGGGCACCAAAAAGTCCTTGAGAGTTTACAGAATGCTAACAATTCAAGCCATTAGACAGGAGAACTCAAATGCTTTTGAAAAAAAAGTAAGAATTCAAACATAAACCTACTCTCACCATACAATCCAGTAATCAGGAGTCCTGGTCTTTGCCTGAAGGTGTTGAAAACGTGTGTGTGCAGAGCTTGACAGAGGCTTAATTCATATTTGGGAAACCTTGGAAGTGACCAAGACGTCCTTTAGTGGATGAACGGATAGGTAAGCCGCAGTACCTTCAGATGATGGATTGTTCTTATTCAAAGATAAAGAGGAAGGAGCTCACGAAGCCGTGGGAGACAGGAACCTCCATTGCAGATTGCTAAGTGAATCTTAAAGGCATATCGCTGAAAAGGTTGTGTTTTGTATGATTCCAACTAGATGATATTCTACAAAAGGCATCACTAGGAAGACAAAACGGTCAGTGGTTTCCAGGGAGGGGCAGAGAAGGAAGAGATAACAAAACACAGCATAGAGTAGTCCAGGGCAGTGAGGACACCCTATGGTATTATAATAATGGATGTGTGTCACTGTAGTTCCGTCCAAACCCGTAAAATATGCAGCACCAAGAGTGAGCCCTAAGGGGAACTGTGGACTTTGGGTTGTTATGATGTGTCCATGCAGGTTTTTCCTCAGTTAAAACAAAACAAAACAAAAAAAGCTACCATTCTGGTGACTGATGTTGGTAAGAGGAGAGGCTATGTCTGTGCAAAGGTCTATCGAAAACCTCTACCTTCCTCTAAATTTTGTTGTAAATATAAAACCGACCGTTTTGTCTTCCTAGTGATGCCTTTTGTAGAATATCATCTAGTTGGAATCATACAAAACACAACCTTTTCAGCGATATGCCTTTAAGATTCACTTAGCAATCTGCAATGAGGTTTCTGTTTCCCACGGCTTTGGGAGCTCCTTCCTCTTTATCTTTGAATAAGAACAATCCATCATCTGAAGGTACTGCGGCTGACCTATCCGTTCATCCACTAAAGGACGTCTTGGTCACTTCCAAGATTTCCCAAATATGAATTAAGCCTCTTCAAGCTCTGCACACACATGTTTTCAGCTCCTTCAGGCAAAGACCAGGACTCCTGATTACTGGATTGTATGGTGAGAGTAGGTTTATGTTTGAATTCTTACTTTTTTTCAAAAGCATTTGAGTTCTCCTGTCTCATGGCTTGAATTGTTAGCATTCTGTAAACTCTCAAGGACTTTTTGGTGCCCCCAATGGATGCTGGCCTTACTTTCCTCCCCACCATGACCTCCCTTGGGAGAAGGTTGCATCATGCCCTTCCCGTCAAGCCCCACGTTCTGTGAACTAAAAAAATAGTTTTAAAAAAAAAAAAAAAAAAAAAAAAAACATTTATGAAAATAAGTGTGACCACTAGGATCCTCAGAACACACAGTGTGGAGCACACCCCTCTCCGAAGCTTGGCTCCAAGTCCCGTCACTGTGAGCCACTTGTCACCTGGTTGCTTTCCCTCTGCCCTTCAAACATGCTCATCCCCTGGGTGAGGCTCCAACCTCTCTTGGTGTCCAGAGACCTCTTTATTTTTTTGGATCCCCAAATTTTATCCTGCCTTCTGCTCAGTTCTACCTCAGAGCTAGTGTCTGGTTTGGGTTTATTAAAACCACCATCAACAGTAAAGTTTCTCATTCTGTGCATAAGCGTCTTCTAAATTTCTTTTTTTTTTTAAACAGAGACAGACAGAGTCAGAGAGAGAGATAGATAGGGACAGACAGACAGGAACAAAGAGAGATAAGAAGCATCAATCATTAGTTTTTCATTACGACACCTTAGTTGTTCATTGATTGCTTTCTCATATCTGCCTTGACTCTGGAACTACAGCAGACTGAGTAACCCCTTGCTCAAGCCAGCGACCTTGGGTCCAAGCTGGTGAGCTTTGCTCAAACCAGATGAGCCCACGCTCAAGCTAGCAACCTTGGGGTCTTGAACCTGGGTCTTTTGCATCCCAGTCCGATGCTCTATCCACTGCGCCACCGCCTGGTCAGGCACGCCTTCCAAATTTCTTAAGCAGCCAGAAGCAGCTAGAGTGTACTGAGCACCTACTGGGAGCCAGGAACTGCTTGTGCACCATACACCGAACTCCCTGCCTGACTCCGTGAGAAGGACGGGGGCTGCTATCATCCCCATTTTACAGATGTAAAAACAGATCAAGGAACTTGTCAAGTAGTAAATGGTTAAGCCAGAATTTGAACCCTGGAAGCCAATACCAGAACCTATCATTTAAAGCCATAAGTATATTTTTAGTTTAGTCCATCCAGTCTTTATTGAATGCCAAATGTGCCTTTCAACCTGTGAGGAGCTGCATCTTCTGCTTTAAGTAAAATAAAGTATCAAAATATAAAAAAAAATTAGAGTTCCAGTCAACTAATCCAGGTCTAAAATCAAAGGCAGATCAATGCTTCAGGAAGTACAGTAACTTATCCAAGGTCACTTGGTCATAACGAAGCCTGGGTTCACACCTTGCTCTCTCATTGCACTGCTCTTTCGATGAGACAATGCAGTGCTTTGAAGGAAATCTGCTCTACAAAGCTGTGGTCTATTTATTCTTGTCAGCACCCTTCCTCTCGCACTGGGCAGAGTGTTCCCACACTAGGTGGCCGACAGACAGGCTTAGGCTCTAAAAAGTGGACCTAGGAATATAATTTAAAATTCAAGGTCTTAAGGAAGAAAGGACTTTTTGGAAATTATATCAATATATGAAAGGCATTTTTGCAGGGCCAACATTCCATTAGTATCTCAAATTATTATTTTTTTTTTTTCATTTTTCTGAAGCTGGAAACGGGGAGAGACAGTCAGACAGACTCCCTCATGTGCCCGACCGGGATCCACCCGGCACGCCCACCATGGGGCGATGCTCTGCCCACCAGGGGGCGATGCTCTGCCCACCATGGGGCGATGCTCTGCCCACCAGGGGGCGATGCTCTGCCCATCCTGGGTGTCGCCATGTTGCAACCAGAGCCACTCTAGCGCCCGAGGCAGAGGCCACAGAGCCATCCCCAGCACCCGGGCCATCTTTGCTCCAATGGAGCCTTGGCTGCGGGAGGGGAAGAGAGAGAGAGGAAAGCGCGGCGGAGGGGTGGAGAAGCAAATGGGTGCTTCTCCTGTGTGCCCTGGCCGTGAATCGAACCCGGGTCCTCCGCACGCTAGGGCGACGCTCTACCGCTGAGCCAACCGGCCAGGGCAGTATCTCAAATTATTAATCATGTGTTGTGCTTCAAATCAACACGCCTCTGCCGTTAAACTTCTAACCGATTGCCTGACCAGGCAGTGACTCAGTGGATGGAGTGTCAGACTGGGATGCAGAGGACCCAGGTTCAAGACCCCGAGGTCGCCAGCTTGAATGCGGGCTCATCTGGTTTGAGCAAAGCTCACCAGCTTGGACCCAAGGTTGCTGGCTTGAGCCCAATGTCGCTGGCTCGAGTAAGGGGTCACTTGGTCTGCTGTAGCCCCCCTCCCTGGTCAAGGCACATATGAGAAATCAATCAATGAACAACTAAGGAACCGCAACGAAGAATTGATGTTTCTCATCTCTCTACCTTCCTGTCTGTATGTCCCTATCTATCCCTCTCTCTGACTCTCTCTGTCTCTGCCACAAAAAAATAAAATAAACTTCTAACAGATTGAAAACAGGTGGCTGGTTTCCCGGGCTGTCCTTCAGGAGGCAAGCACTTGGGAAAAGCTGCAACTCAGGTCAGCAACTCAGGTCCAGGCTGAGAGGAGCCTGAGCTGCCTACGCCACGGCACTGTGGGAAAGGCGGGTGCTCCATAGACGTTCCCAGGTCAGACCGAGGAGGGCAGGCGGGGAAACAAGAGGGTGACTTTATAGATCAGGAAACGGAGGATGCCTGGGGCTGTGGACACACTAAGTGAGTTAAGAATTAATGGAAGTAGAAACCAGACTCATACCTTGCAACTCTAAGATTCTACAGCATTAATCAAATACCTTCATCCTGAAGATATCATTTCATTCTGGAGAGAAAATAATTAATAGCTAATTGAAACCAGCAGAGGCAACAATGACAGTGAAAGAATCAGGAGCCGAGGACATGCGCCTGTGATGACATGTCAAATGCAACTCTTCTTCCCCTGACCCTTCGGGATGGCCAAACCAGCCCTCTCCCTACCCCACCAGAACTGGCAATGGGCAGTTCCACCCACGCTGCCTGGTGTAGGTAGTTGTTTGGATGTAATCATCTGTTTTTAATCTTGTGTGTAAATGAATACAGAGGTGAGTCAGCGGGTGCATATTAATCTAAAACAAATGAATACATTTGAATTAATCAGCTCTTCAGTCTTTGTAAGTCGACGATTTATAATGATATTAGCACAAATTGCAATGATAAATCATTTTAAAATTAGATCTAGTGTTGCTTAAGGCTACAAGGACTCTGGAGATTTGAGCGTAACTTGAGACAACTTTAAAATGTAGATTGGTCCAGCTGCGGCGATAGGCAGAAGCAAAGGGCGGGGAGACCAGAGGAAAATGTTGACCCAGAGCCCATAAAGGAGAGAGGGTAACAGAGCTCCAAGGTCACAAAAATAAGAAAAGGGCTAGAGAATGTCAATGACACAGGAACGTTCTGCGTTCCACAGTTGATTCTCTGGCTCGGGGCAGAAGACCTTGAGACTTCCATTCCCTTCACGGCAACAAGAAGGAATTAAATTGAGGTGGTTTGGTGAGACAACTTCAGATAGTTCCCCCATTTCCTTGCTGATGGTCTTGGGCAAACTAACTTTGCTGAGGCTGGTGATTTCATCTGAAAACTGGGTTTAAAGTACTATTATGAGAATTAAATAATATTGGATGAACAGTTTTAATTTTTATTTATTTATTTATTTTTTTTACAGAGACAGAGGGAGAGTCAGAGAGGGATAGACAGGGACAGACAGACAGGAACAGAGAGAGATGAGAAGCATCAATCATTAGTTTTTCGTTGCGCATAGCGACACCTTAATTGTTCATTGATTGCTTTCTCATATGTGCCTTGACCGTGGGCCTTCAGCAGACCGAGTAATCCCTTGCTGGAGCCAGCGACCTTGGGACCAAGCTGGTGAGCTTTGCTCAAACCAGATGAGCCCGCGCTCAAGCTGGCGACCTCGGGGCCTCGAACCTGGGTCCTCCGCGTCCCAGTCCGACAGTCTATTCACTGCACCACCACCTGGTCAGGCTGGTTGGACAGTTTTTAAAAATCCAACTCAGACAGAACAAGGCAGTAATTAAAAGAAGACATTAGACGGCTTGGGAACAAATCCTGGCACCGCCACTTGCTAGCTAGAGACCGTGGAGGATTTACACAGCCTTGTTGAGCCTAGGCTTTGTCAGTTACAGAATCGGAATAATACTAACGCCAATCTCGTAGTATTGGCGAGAGAATTAAATGTAAACATGCAGGTCCTGTACCTAAGGAGACGCTTGGCAAATGATAGCTATTGGTAGAAATGATTGTCATTGATGTCACCATAATTCCTGGGTAATGATACTGTAAAACTGTCTTCAGGAGAAAGGAGAGATGGGAGAAACGACAACAGATGTGCTAACGGAAGAGAGACTATGTGAGCAGAGAACCAAGCAGAGGAGGGAGAAATAACGGTGCGGAGAAGCAAATATGTGGCACCCGCGCCCCACCTCCTCTCCGTCGTGCACGGAAGACTTTGCTAATCACGGACGCATCTTCCCTGCTAAGCCTACACTCAGCCTGGTCATGTGTTCCATATGTACAAGGTTTGAGAACGGCCTGCAGAGAGGATTACCTGGGGGTAAGAAATTGAGCACGGCTTTGTGAGAGAAAGAATAAGCAGTCAGGAATGTTCTGGACTTCCTTTCCCCGAGAGCGCTCCCCATGTAAGAAATGCTGACGGTCTGTGACAAGCTCAAAGATTAGGTAAGCAGATTTGCTCTGGTATCCAAGGCTGATTCTTACTTGTAATTGATTTTGAAATCAAAGTACCAATGTCTTGGGATCCGATCAGAACTTTTGGACCATCTGACTGATGAAAGAATTTTGTCACCTTAAAAAGGGAATCCCAAGGCAGTTGTCAAGTGCTACTCTGTAACTCTCAGGGGTAGAAGAGGACAGATAAAGGAATAACTCTGTCAAAAAACCATGATTAGGTACAAGTCTGTGACAAGCAAATTCATGTGCGCATGTTACAGAAGGAGGTTCTGCGGCCATTTCTCAAAGAACTTGGCATAAAAGGAGAGAACCACTTCTTCCAGACTGAAGACTTGTGTCTCATTTTGGAGTCCCAATCCCCAATGTGATGGTATTTGGAAATAGGGTCTTTGGGAGATAATGAAATTTAGATAGTCATGAAGATGTAGTCCTCATGATGGGATTAGTGCCCTATAAGAAGAGAAAGCTCTAAGTGCAGTTGTAAGAAAGGTCTACCAAAGCTGTCTCTGCACCGTGCGGAGACACAGCAAGAAGGTGGCTGTCTGAAAGCCAAGAAGAGAGCACTGGCTAGCAACGGAAACAGCCAGCACCTTGAACTTGGACTGCCCAGTCTCCAGAACTGGGAGAAATAAATGTCGATCATTAAAACCACCTGTCCATGGTATTTTGTTTGAAACTTCAGTGTTTAGGAATGTCATTGGGGATTCATTCCATGGGCGTGACTCAATGAATCATTGGCCACATGTTAGAACCTGACCTTCAGTACCCCTCTTTCCACTTTTCCAGAAGTAGAGGGATCCAGCTCAAAGCCCCTGCCTTCTACTCGCAAGATTTGACCAGCCCCCATGGGGAGCCACCTCATTAGCATAAACTCAGCTAGGGTCACAAAAAGCAAAGGAATGCCATTTCTAAGAAAACTCCAAAGGTTTCGAGTCTCCTTCCTAAACCTAGAACAAAGGTCGGTGCGATTCTTTGTTGTGCCATACCAGTCCTCCAGGGACAAGCAGAACCGCACCGGACCTCTTTCACAGACGAGGTGTCCGGTCCTGTCGAGGAGGGAACACTTACAGAACGGGGGCTCATCTATCACAAAAGGAGGTCGCACATTTGACATGACTACAGAGGATCTGCTCCGCGTGGCCACTGCACACATTAGAAAACCAACGTTCCTCTCGTTAAGCACAAATCTTCTCTCTCTCTTTCCCTTGTTATTACTCATTGTTGTCATTCCATTTTGGTTAAGTGTAAGTTAATTCTGCAATCCTTTTGGTCATCTAATCTAATGCAAAAAAAAAAAAAAAAAGCTGCTTTCCATCTGCCCCCAGTTTCCCACCGTAGCGATGCTGACACCATGACAGTGAGTGGAGCGGGGGGAGGGGGGGGACACGAGCTCCAGCTGTCACGTCAGAGTGATCTGGAGCCCCGCCCAGCCCTGCATCCCACTGGACAGCTCGACTCGGCCCCACGTGGCACTGCCCTCCCAGCATGCTCAGGGTCGCACTGTGACGATACAAGGGATTGGGAACTGGCGCGCTCTCAGTTCCACCCCATTCGATTGGTCAGAGCAAGTCGTATGGCTGAATCCAGACGCAGAGTGCAGGCACTCCAACGTCGCACTCGGGAAAGGGTGTCAACACAGGAAGGGAGAAGAATCGGGGCCATTTTGGCATCTACCGCAACAGCCAAGACCTTCTGAGGACTGAACATACACCAGGGTACCTGCTGAGTAGTTCGCAGACATTTGTATACAACGCTGTTACTAGGGTTTTGCAGATAAAGAAACTTAGGCTTACAGAGCTTAAGAAACTTGCTAAAACTCACACAGCTACTGAGAGGCAGAATTAGCGTTTTAACCCAATACTGTCTACTTCCACATTTTTTTAATCAATCCCCAGTATTTTGATAAAGTCATAAATGTAGGCAGAAAACACAGTCACACGACACTGAGGTGCCCGACTGCTATGTTGTAATATCTCTACTTGGGGTAGAATGTCATGTTTCTCTCATTATTTTGTCCTATCTGTCCAGACTGCCTGGGTTTAAGTTTCAATTCTACAACTACTGTATTTAGATATGGTTAGCTCAGGCAAGTTATTTCACCATTCCGTCTCACTCTCCTCATCTGTAAAGGGGGATTAAGTTAAAACACTACCTTAGAAAGGTGTTATATAGATTAAATGATAGAAGGAGCGATACTCACTTGTAACAAGGCTGCCTGACCATGATATAGGCTTGCTCTATTTAAACTGTTTTTCATAAATAATCTAATCCACTCCTCAGAGGAACTTGTAGGCACAGTCCTTCAGTTCACACACGAGGGGACTGAGACGGGAAAGGTTGAAGCAACTTTCCTCAAGTAGTAAATAGCGAAGTGGAATCCTGACTGGGAAGTCTGCTTCTTAATACCGAGTTTCACATCAAGTGCCATCTGATTACAGACAACAGCAATGATTTCCTTATTGTGGTCGCTGTCGTGTTATTTCAGAGAAGGTGGTCAGGATTATGACCAAACCATGGTCCCGTCACCGTGCAGTCCGGTCTGGACTGCCTAATGGCCAGAACCAGATAAGGAACCTTGAGGACGCCCACCTCCCGCAGAGGAAAGCCGGAACACCAGGGCCACAGTGCGTCTGCGCAAACTGTCGCTTTCACCGCAGATTAAAAACCAGTAACCCTCCAGAGACCCACGTGTGAGGCCCCGAACTGGGTCTTCTAGCAGGGAAGCTGAGGAGGCCCTCAACACGTAAGGCCACGTCCCTGAAGGGTTTGCCGCTTCTGGGACGATCAATGTAAATGGCTCCAAATAAATAAAAATGAGCTGGAGATAAAGGTGTCCTCAGCTTGCAGGCCTGAGACATTGGGTGTGAGCAACACACACACACACACACACACACACACTCACACACACACCTCGGGTTGCCTCATGGCTCTGACTCCTGTCTTTCCCAAAGGGAAGCCCTGTCCTTCGCCATGATTTTTTTTTTAATTTTTTTAAAATTTATTTATTCATTTTTTTTTTAGAGAAGAGAGAGAGAGAGAGAACAAGGAGAGAGAGACAGAGAGAGAGAAGGAGGGAGGAGCTGGAAGCATCAACTCCCATATGTACCTTGACCAGGCAAGCCCAGGGTTTTGAACCAGCGACCTCAGCATTTCCAGGTCGACGCTTTACCCACTGCGCTACCACAGGTCAGGCCGCCATGATTTTTTAAAGTGAGGCTGGCGGATGACACCACGGGCTTCGGTTTCATCCCATCATCAGAACTGCGGGACACATCCCATCCGGGGTCACAGAAGCACAGAGAGACGGACTCGCTTACCCAAGATCATGATGCTGGAGGCAGCAGCAGCCATGCGTCTCCCGTGGTTTTTATCGTCTCTCTTGCCTCTGCCCGTGCAGCTACAATATGTGTGGGCACAGCTTGCTCGGTAAGCGTGATCATCATCCCCCCAGTGAGAACCAGAGTGCCACCCGAATCGTCCCAACGCCTCTCGTCTACTGACGAGAAGGAAAGAGTAGGAATTGGGGGACAATGGTGAGAAAACCAGATTCACAAATACACAATCAAGTCTCCTCCCAAGCTCTGTCACTTGATATGTTTGTAAAAAGTTGAAAGTTCATTCTCTAAGCAAAAGAAAGAATCTACATGATTTTGATCTACTAGTGACTGTCGCCAAGTAGCATCTCAGGGTATCAAGTCAGGTGGTAATATAGTACACAAATTATAGATGAAGCATCTAAACTTAGAGAGGCTAGTTAGGAAATAGGAGAAGACAATTCCGTAGGTGCCACACCATTTCTTCTTCCTGTAGATACAAAAATAAGAATTTTCCAGTTCACCTCGTAATTAGTTTACAGCCATGAAACTGAATTCTGGCCAATAGAAGATGTGCAAAAGTGATATTAAACTATTTTCAGCCATTCTACTATTAGCAATCTACCCTAAGGGATTATCTGTCAAGTGTCACGATAGTATATTACAAAAATGCTTATGCAGTATTGCTCACAATAGTGAAAACTGAGAAAAAGACCAGAAGCCTAATATGTACTAAATAGTTAATTGGTATATCCAAAACTTAGAATTGTATAAAACCTTCAAAATGAATAAAATAATCCCAGTTATTATGAGTAGTTTATGTCATGTTGACCCTCTTACTGAGAACAACCTAAAAGCTGGATTAAATACATTTTTTAAAAAGGCATTTTTTGAAAGCATCAGAGAGTAGCCAAGGCTGATAACAACTGACATTAGAATTTCAAAGAGAAAAAAATAGTTCTAGGATGAACCTTATTCCACTGACACATTGTTCCTGAGGGCTTTGCCAATCTACAGCAAGGGGCACAGAGGTAAATAGAATTCGCAACAGTATCACTGAGAGAGGAAGACAGAAATTGGAATTAAGGGTGATTAAGTCAGCCAAGACTAGACAGACCCATGTCACAGAGAAGAGGGCACCACAGAAAAGCCAGCCCAAAATTACTCATTGAAATTTCCCCCAAATTACTCCCTGATTCGAAACTGTGCATTCATGGAGTGAAATAGTGAAAAATTAAGCAGAAAATAGCTGCGAAGAGGTTAAGACTCTGAGAAGAGATGTAGGCAATCCTACGGTGGTGGGGAAAGATAAATTGTGGTCCTGAGTCATTGTAGAAGAAGGCTCTGATAGAAAACTCGGGCTTTCCGTTGAGAACATTACAAGGCTATGCCCAAAAAGTGAAGAAACACATGAAAAGGTAAGTCCTAATAAAGCCAGAAACTCAGAATTAATTGGATCAATTCCCCTACTTTACAGAACTGTTGGGAGACAAGTGAACCTTCTCTTCAGGAAAGTACTGTATCCAGAGCCTCCGAAATTTTCCCTACACAATGTTGGGCATTTCATAAAAAATTAAAAGTCATCCCAGGACAAAATAAGAAATGATTTTTTTTTTTAAAGGAAGAAAAAAGAAGCAATAGAAGCTTACTCAAAGATGATCACACAATTGGATTTTCAGACAGACTTTAAAGAAACAATGATTAATGAAGTCAATAAAATATAAGATAAGATGGAGTGTTTTAGCAATTGAAAACTGATATATATATATATAGGCAAGTAAAAATTTTAAAATGAAAAACTATAATAACTGATTATAATGCAAAAGCAGATTAAAGATAACTAGAGGAGAATTAGTGAATCGAAACACATCAGTAAACAGTGATGAACACAGAGAAGAAAGTGAAAAAGATGGATAGATGGAAGAGATGTTTGACATATGTGCAAAAAAAGAGGAAGAAAAAGAAGTAATCAGAAAAAATATTTAAGGACAAACTAACTGAAAATTTTCCAGAACTGGTAAAAGACAACATACCACCAATTCAATAATACCTCAAAGTCCAAATGACAAGGCTACAGAGAAAAATATCCCTAAAGTGACATCAGAGAAAAACTGTTTAAACACACACATACACACACACACACACACACACACACACACACACACACACACACACACACAGTAGAAATCTTAAAAACAGAAAGAGAAAAATAATCTTCCAACTTCTAAGTTCTTAGCAGGATTTATGGAAGCCCAAGGCAATATAATAAATTTTTAAGTTCTAGACAACAGCAACGTATCTACTCAAAATGTTTTTATCCATAAAATAAAAAATATGTCTTTTTAAATGAAGGTCAGAAACATTTTCAGAAAAATAAAAATGGAAAGAATCTGAGACCAGCAGACCTATAAGAGAGAAAATATTAAAGGGAAGTCTTCAAGCATAAGAAAAGTAATCCCAGACAGACATTTTCTGTATTAATAGAAATAAAATTCAATAGTAATGAAAAAGTATTTGAAAGTCTAAATAAATGTTAACTATATAAAACAAGTAATAAAATATTTGGGTGTTTAATACATAGACAGGCAAAATAAAAACCATAGTACATGAATTGGTAGAGACGTAAGATGAATTAAAATATTCTCAGGGTTTTGTATTATCTGCAAAACTGATAAAGATACTAAATGGAACAGATTTAGTAAGTCAAGGATGCATATAATTTCTAAGGTATTGACACAAAGAATAATAAAATTATAATATGTACTATATGTATGCATGCATAAAGATATATAAAATAAACAATAGAGAGGATATTTAATAAAAGATATTTAATCCTAAAGGAAGCAAAGAAGGGAAGAGAAAAAACAAGAAAGAACAATAGAATAAGTAAATAAGAACAATAAAATAAGCAAATAATAAGAAGGCAAATTTATCATAAAAATACCAGCAAGTTGCAATAATTGCAAATAAACTAAGTATTTTACTTAAAAACAAAGATTTTCACTGGGATATTAAAGAAATACATCTTAAATATGAGTGCACAAATAAATGAAAAATAGAAAAATATATACCAGGCAAAAATATAATTGAAGAAAAAAACAAATATATGTATATTAACCTTATATATAGCTTTCAGTTGAGAAGTATTTCTAGAAATAAACAAATTTTTATAATGATAAAAGCATAAGTCAAAAATATATGCATAAAATTTTAATTTCTAACTATTTAAAAAGTTAGTATTAATGCCAAAAACTGACCAAAAGAATCTATAAATGTAGTTAGAGATTTTAACACAGCTTTCTCAAGAACTAATAGAATAAACAGACAGCTCCCCTTCAGAAAAAGTAAGACTATATTCCCAGAGGGAAAGGGGGTAAATAGGAATGGAAAGAGACTGCATGGGGCATGGCGGGCACCGTGCAGAGGGTGTCACATTGAGTGCGACACTTGAATCCATGTCAACACCATAAATTAAAAATAAGAATTATTTTTAAAAGTAATATTCATTTTTTCACTATCATGATTAACCAATTAAACTGCATGATCTTATATAGAGTACTACACCCCAACTGCCGAATACACATTTTTTTTTCAAATACACATGTAACATTTACCAGTTGATCATATGCTGACCTATAAAGCAAATTTCAAAGACTCATTAACACACAGTATGTTCCGTGGCATCAATGGTATTAAGTTAGAAATCAACAACAAAAACAAATATAGAGGCCCTGGCCGATTGGCTCAGCGGTAGAGCGTCGGCCTGGCGTGCGGGGGACTCGGGTTCGATTCCTGGCCAGGGCACATAGGAGAAGCGCCCATTTGCTTCTCCACCCCCTCCCCTCCTTCCTCTCTGTCTCTCTCTTCCCCTCCCGCAGCCAAGGCTCCATTGGAGCAAAGATGGCCCGGGCGCTGGGGATGGCTCCTTGGCCTCTGCCCCAGGCGCTAGAGTGGCTCTGGTTGCGGCAGAGCGACCCCCCGAGGAGCAGAGCATTGCCCCCTGGTGGGCAGAGCGTCGCCCCTGGTGGGCGTGCCGGGTGGATCCCGGTCGGGCGCATGCGGGAGTCTGTCTGACTGTCTCTCCCCGTTTCCAGCTTAAAAAATATATATATATAGAAAAATCTCTAAATGTTTGAGAATTAATAAAGCAGTATGGCAGGGGGGAAAGCATAATAAAAATGAAAAAATATTTTGAACTGAATTATAATGCAACTATGTTAATCAAAGTTTCAAGAAGCAGATACATCAGTGTTTAGAGAAAAATGTATAGCCTTAAAAGCATATCCCATATTTTTTAAAGGCCAAAAATACATGATCTAAACATTTATCTGAACTAACACAAAATAAGAATAGTAAATAAAATTCAAAGGAAATAGAGTAAAGAAATTCATAAATATTTTAAAAAATAGTAAAAGACAAAATACAGCATAAAAAAACTAGTATACAGTTAGTGATTTTAAAACATTAATAAAATTGATAAACTCCTAGCAATTCTAACTAAGAACAAGTAAGAATGAAAGGGCTCAGATTATCAATCTCACAAGAAGGAGGACATTATCACAGTATCAACAGTCATGAAAGACAGTATAAGTAGTATCTTCTGCCAATACATTTGAAAGCTTAGAATAGACAAATTTTTGAAAGTCCAGTTAACCAAAACTGACATAAAATAAATAAAAAAATCTGAATATTCTTGCATCTATTCAGGAAATTTAATCCGTAAGTAGAAGTCTTCTCACAAAGAAAACTTCAGTGCAAGAATTCTTTCAAATATCAAAGTAAGAACTCATGCCAAACGTATATCAACTCTTCCTGGGAATGAACGAGTAATACCTCTTATTACTATTCTATTGCCATAAACTCAATCCTCAGAATCTGTCAATAAAATTACAGGGCAAAATATTACAATTCTTCTAATAGGCATGCATGGAAGAGTCTGAATGTAATAACAAATCAAATGCAGCGATACCGAAAAGGGCAATGCATAACATCAATGTATGGTTTATCCCAGCAGTGGAAAAGTGGGTCAGCCTTTCAAAAAATTAATCAGTGTATTTCACCACATTAACAAAATGAATGAGAACCCCTTATGAATATCTAAATTAGTTCAGAGGAAGCATACATTGATGATTGTAAAGAAAATTTTCTAGAAAACTAAAAATAAAAGGAGACTTTCTTAATCTGATAAAGAGTTCTATCTAGTCAAAAAAAAAAAAAAAAGCAACAGTAAGTTGCTTAATGGTGAACTATTGGGAGCTTTCTTCCTGAGACTGGGAAAGAAACAAGAGTCTACTGACCAGGATTCACTCCTTGGCCAAACTTGAGTCAAACTCCCCTGAGCCCTCTGTTCAACAAGAAAACCTTTGGACTTTCATTTCCATCTTTATAGGGTACAGTTTTAACAAAAATTCTGCTAAGTCAGTTTATCCAGAATCCCTCATTTTTTAATATCTGATCACTCTTCATGTTTGATCAAATTTCTCAACTCTCACTTTCTCCCAGGTAATATTTGATCACCCTGCCCTGCCTTCAACAAGAATCCTACCAGGACAGTTTAGCAAAGAATTACCCTACCACCTAGTAACTTTTTATTCACCAACGCCACCAACACCACTCTGCTCTCTGACTACAAATCTCCACTTTTCCTTGTTGTATTTTGAATTGAGTCCAATCCTTCTCTCCTACTACAAAACTCATTAAAGTATTCTTTGCACCTATTACAATAATTCTGAATAGCGTCTGCCTTGCTATTTTAATAAGATGTATGAATAATTCTTTTATTAACCCTGCTGTCACCTCTTCTCTTAATTATTATATAGAGGTTTTAATTAGTGCATTATGATACAAAAAGTTAAATTAAAAATTGAATAAAAAGAAAAAATAAGTGTTATTTACAAAACATGATCATATAAATAGAAAATACAAACTACAAATAAATTATGAACAAAAATAAGTGAATTTTTGTTACAAAGCCAGCATACAAAAATTAGGTTTTTTTGCTACATTCCAGCAACAAACAATTAAAATTAAAATTTGCAGGAATACTATTTACAATACCTACCATTAAAATACATTAATAACTTGAAATAAATCTAATTTTTAAAATGGGTAAGACCTCTACATAGGGAAAGCACCAACAATACTTTAAGAATATTAAAGAACTAAATAGATGGAGAGTTATACTATATTCAGGTATCAAAGGACTCAATATATGTGTATGTGTGTTTTAATAACCATACCAAGTGTTTGCAAAGATGTCGAGCAGCCATAACCCTCAAACACGGCCTACGGAAATACAAATTCACAAATTCTCGGAAATAGAATCACTTTCGGAAACTTTTGGCAATAGCAACTCATGCTGAATATGCATACGACTAATGTCATAGCAATTCAGCTCCAAGGTATGTCCTCAAGAAAAACATATATATACATGTTCATCAAAAGACATGTGTGCATAAAGGCCATAGTATAATTATAACAATGTTACATAGTATTATTATCCATAGTAGTCCCAAACTAGAAACAATCTAAAGGTCCACCAAAGGCAGAATGAATAAACTATAATACGATAGAATATTGGGCAACAAAAGACAGAAACTACTATTCTGTGTGATAGTGAAAGAATTTCACGGCCCTAACGAGCAAAAGAATCCAGATACAAAAAGTTAGTGCCAAATGGCTCCATTTATGTTAATCTTAAAAAAGGCAAAACTAATCTAAGATGATAAATTCAGAATAGGAATTACATTCAGGGAGGATGGATTCAAAGACTGGAAAGGGTATGAGGGAGAATTCAGAGGCAGTGGTTATGGTCTCTGGCTTAAGTGGTGGTTACCTGGGTATATTTACTTGGAAAAAAATCATAAAAACCTACACTACAATCCTGTGCATTTTACAGTAGACCTTAACTTTAAAAATATTTTACCGTTCAGATCTGTACATATAGACATAGAAAGATGCTAAGCTGTAACAGGAAGTTGTACATCTATCTCTATAGCAGTGGTTATCAACCTGTGGGTCGCGACCCCGGCGGGGGTCGAACGACCGAAACACAGGGGTCGCCTAAAGCCATCGGAAATGTATTGTATAATAAATATGTATTTCCGATGGCTTTAGGCGACCCCTGTGTTTTGGTCGTTCGACCCCCGCCGGGGTCGCGACCCACAGGTTGAGAACCGCTGCTCTATAGGATGAGTCTATGTTGGAAAAGTAAACTTACAAACCATAATGTCTGTAGATCCAGACCGCTATACTACTTATAGTAAAGGCTGTGTGTGATACGAAGTTCCCCTCCAAGTCTACATTCTTTATTATTTTAGTTTTTTTTCCACCACAAGCATAATTACTTACTGATGGAAACACTTGTTAATAAGACTTCTGAAAAGTGGGAAAGAGAGAGCTTGAAGTAAAATATAATTAAAACAAAGACATGGCATCAAAGAGACATTTAGTATAAAAAATCATTTGAATTTGGTGCTTTTGCCCTAAAGAATGTCTGCGCACAGAAAGTGAGAGAGGAGCCCAGGAGTCTGCAATGTTTCAGGCAGGATCAAAATTACATATTTTAACCCAAGGCCAGAAGTTAAAGGATGTGTTTAGGTCTTCTATTGCCCTTCTCGCCCCTGCCTGTCTGCTATATTTTAACCAACTTTATTCCCCTCCAAAGTCCTCTGCATTCTGCCCCTCAGGAGTGCCATGTATTCTGCCATATTACTTTCAATTACCATTTAAAAATTTATGAAATTACTCGGCATCCTACCTGCAGTATTTCTGCCAGGCTCCATTGCGGAGTAATGAGGTTTGATTTAACACGGTCATTATAAATGCTGCTAAAGGTTAATAGGGGGAAAAAAAAGTTTCATTCCAGTGCATTTTATTTCAATCATTTAAGAATAAAATAAGCATCTGTCACTAAACACAGGACTTCCATTGCCTGGAAGCATCAGGATATGATGACGTCTCTCACGAAAGTTGAGCGGAATCTGAAGGACTACGATCTGGCAGAAAGCCAACCTGTGGGAGGCGAGGTGCAGAACAGGAGTTTCCAAAGATCGTGCCCTCAACTTTGCGGACAGGACAATTCTTTGCTGCACAGGGTTGTCTTTCACACGGCGGAATAGTCAGCATTCCTGACCAGTGCCCACTCAATGAGCTTTTACCACCTCCATTACTGCTGCTGCCAGGAGTGGCCCTGCAGATTTCCAAATGCCCTCTGGGGGCAGCACCTCTACCTGTTCCGTCCCACTGGCTTAAAAGGTTGAGCACTAGTTTGCAAGTCTAGCTTTGTGAGTTTAATTTATGTGACAGTTGTTTTTTTTTTATCTAAACGAAAGAAAATAAAGTAACTGATCTCAACCATCCTCTAAGAAAAGTGACTCCTTCGTTTTGCGGATTCTTTCAGTGACCTGAAAGCCAGCTTATACCAACTCTCAAGCAGGACCTGTTCACCATCTCTCCTCCCAAATATATGTTCAGTAACCCTCCCCGCCCCCATCAGTCTTTTTGAAATCAGCCATGGAGGGAATTTGGGGAGAGCTAGTTTGTTAAACACTCACCAGCACACCATTGTTCTTAAATGTAATGGATAGCAGCTAGGGAAACCGGAGTTGTTGTGCATTACAGAAAGACAAGAATTTGTGGCTTCAAGAGGACAAAGGCAAAAAAACCTTCAGAACATAGATAGTGGAAAAAAAAGTGCAGAGAATTACTCTTGTTAAAATAAATTTCTGGGTTCAAAATGGAGTTGCTCCTGCCTGAGATGTCTCATCAATAAACCAGAACTGAGATGACTTTGTGTCCCTGTAGATGCTCCTGCTTGACCGGAAACACAACAGAACCTGCCAGCCCAGAGCCAAGCCAGCTCCGCACCTGCCCACCAGACAAGGTGGGCTGAGGGAACTCAGGCATGCTTCCATTTGTCTCTTCTGGTTCTTTTTCCTATAAGAGCTTTCTACTTTCTTCCCCATTTTGAAGCTCTCTGAAAAGAGACTGTTAGCATCATGAAGGGGTGACTAAAGTTTGTTTTCATCATTTCTTTAACACTCTGTCATGCCCGCCCATCTTAAAAAGTGCTGAAGCAAGGGAGCCACCAATGAAGAAGCTGAGTTTCACCCAAATGCCAGTCTCTCCATTCATTCAACCACCCACTGAGCCCCTGCCAGTGCCAAGCACTGTCTGGGCACCCAGATGTCATAGCCACTCGAAAACAGTGCACATACTTGAGGGAACGTGAGACAGAGGAGACCCATGGGAAAGTGAACTCCAGAGAATATGCAGAAACCATTTTATTTTGGAGGATTTGGGACATTTCCTTGGAATCAGGGAAGCTCCGATCAAATCTCACTTGGATGTGAAAGGAGCAAAAAACTGAATTTCACATGGAAGACCAATATTTAACAGCAGCCCTCTTGGGGTGAAGCAGCCAATTCCCTGGCATCCAAGACTGAATTGCTTCCCCTTCCTCAGCAGTATCCCTCGCCAGCCCCTGAATCCTGGGACTTGGGAGATGCTGGACTCCGTGGAACACCAGGGTGGTGAAGAATCTGGAGTCCAGAAGCCAGGTGACAGGAAGACACCACCCGGGGAAGAAGCTTAGGGGACCGTGAGATCTGTCTTCAAGTGTCTCAGGACTGTTAGATTACAGAGAACTTGGATGTTTCCCCAGTAGCTCTCAGAGCCGGAGTAAAAAACAATGAAATAACAGGGTGGCAGATTTAACGTTAAAAAAAAAGGAGGCCCTGGCCAGTTGGCTCGGCGGTGGAGCGTCGGCCTGGCGTGCGGGGGACCCGGGTTCGATTCCCGGCCAGGGCACATAGGAGAAGCGCCCATTTGCTTCTCCACCCCCCCTCCTTCCTCTCTGTCTCTCTCTTCCCCTCCCGCAGCGAGGCTCCATTGGAGCAAGGATGGCCCGGGTGCTGGGGATGGCTCCTTGGCCTCTGCCCCAGGCGCTGGAGTGGCTCTGGTCGCCCCGGAGGGGCAGAGCATCGCCCCCTGGTGGGCAGAGTGTCGCCCCTGGTGGGCGTGCCGGGTGGATCCTGGTTGGGCACATGCAGGAGTCTGTTTGACTGTCTCTCCCCGTTTCCAGCTTCAGAAAAATACAAAAAAAAAAAAAAAAAAGGAGAAAAAACTCTTTAGTAGTCTCATGGACCGGCATTGGAGCAACCATATCTCAACCCTACTGTACCATGTCAAGAGCGTACAGCTCCAGTTCTGGTCAAATTAGCTCCTAGAGTTTCTCCGCCTGGTTCAGCAAGGATCCAAATGTTCATAGAGTTAGCACACACCCAGTTACTTAGTTCTCAGTAGCTGCTTCTGCCTGAAGGTCCTGTGCCCTCTTCTTGGTTGGCTACATTCTGCTTGTGCCTTAGGACTCAGCCCTTGTCTCTCTGACTGGCCCCCTCCCACCTGCCTCTGTAACATTCCATGGACATCTCTACCACTGACCTTCTCCACTCATACATATAAATAAGTTTCTGTGACTCTATCTGTTCATGTAACAATTAAAAATACCTAAATGGATTTTCAGCTAATGTATGCTCTTTATGGAATACTCTATAGTAAAATATGGACAGTTCGTCAAACATAAAATTTCCTTAGGTGGGCCTTGGTGGCACCCCCAAACAGAGAGTCATCTACCAGAGCAGCTGAAGCTGAGGTCCCAGAAAAGCAAATAAAACAGCCCACGAGGCTGGCCAACCATGTATATGGCACCTCGAGTTGTGGCTAAAGAAAAACAATGATGGCTTCAAGTAGGCGTCCCCAATCAGAAGTCACAAGGATAGAGACATCACGAATTGAAATCAGGCTGCTCTTCAGGGTATAACTTTTAATCCTAGTTAGAAATGTTCTTGATCAGCACCAGTAGACTGGCCATTCTCATTAAAATTGTCTGATTACTTCCTTTTCGCTCTTAAGTCAGTGAATTGATCAAAGTCAGAGACCTTGTGTGCTGTGTTCACCATGACATTTCTCCTACTTAGCTGGAGAGAAAGGAATTAAAGTAATTGGTTTGCGGTTCATTTCTCTCTTACTTATCAGAGAATAGTCTAGGGAAAGAAAGAAAGTAAAATAACCAATCTAATCTCCTGTAGACATGATGATCACTGGACCTCCCGGAAAATCAAATCTGGATGTTCCCTAGAAGACAGTAATTATTTATGGAAATTTCTTAGGATGATGTCCCTGGGTTAGAATCACTTGTGGTAAACAAACCTAGAATCCATGGAATGATGAGGCATAGTTTCTTGGAGCACATCGCATAAGTTGTATAACTTTCTGGGGTATAAATGGAGATGCTTCTAAACGTAAACCGTCTCTTCTGTGTGTGGTAACCTGCAAAACCTCATGTAGAGACTTCACCTGTTCTGCTGGGCCAGAGACTTTATCTCTGCAGGATGGAGAGACCTGGGGAGCAATACAGACCTCTCCCTGCTTCACCTGTGCTGTCGTGTTGCTTGTGTCCCTGAAGCTATTAATACATCTCAGTACTGGGGAAGATCTCTGACTCTTATAAGTCGGATATGACAATCCAGTCTTCCCTGTTAGCTGACTAGCATAGCACCTGCCTCAGTAAATGCTGGTTAAAACAAATGCCAAGGTAGAATGTTTCTTCTTGTGAGTGAGTTCCCACTGCTGGGAATTTTACAATAGAAACTGGAAGACAGTCTTTCAAAGACACCATCTAGCAGGGTTCTGTGTCTGATGGCAGATTGCACTAGATTATTCTTAAGGGCCTCCATTTTTTGATATTCCGTAACATAATGACCCATCCCTAAAAGCTTGAGGCTCATGCACCCAAGTCCTCAGTTCAATGAGAAGCAAACTTCAGCAACATAAAGTTTAACGTACGTGACTCCTGCTACTGCAGGCTGACTTTGTGACAGAACAAGAGTCACCAATTCTTATTGAAGCTATTAAAAATACTGGAGGTAATTTGATCTATTGAGTCTGCGATCCTCATAATATCCTTGTGAGATTATAAAGAAGGAAAAAATAATATTCTTTCTGATTAAGAAATAGACTTAGAAAGGAAAAGTGATTATTTTTTCCAAACTCACACAGCCAACCCTACCTAGAAGTGAACCTCATATTAATTAAATCCTTGGCCTACAGACAGTCATTCTCCCTTCATGTTACACACCATGCCTACCTCACTCTCACCAACTGCTAACCAAGAAGGAGCCACCAACCTTCTGAATTTCAACTCTCTGTTTTGCAAAGTGGAAATAATAAGCCCTGCTTCACCGACAACCTTGTGAACATTTCATGATAGCAAATGAATGTTCAGTATGTACTCATGAATTTCAGAGTACCAGTGATGACTATCATAATGATGATAGTATATATCTCCATCAAATTTTATAATCCCATATCCTTTTCACATGCATTATCACTTTCTATTTACCCCAACCATGCTGCAAAATGGACTAGGTGGATATTGTTTTTTCTTTTCAAGGAAGTAAGCATAACTTAAGAAATTAAATGAACTAACGAAGGAGAACAACTGAGTAAACCTCCTTGCTGTCTGAGCATAAAAACCCATGTTACATGAAACAAAAATATCGTAAACCAGCAAAAAAAATTTCACTTCCTCTACCCCTGAGAAATCTATAACCTTATGAACACATAAGGCTGCTTAATATATAAGATATGTTACCTAGACAATTTAACCCATCTTGGAAATTCAGGAAGTGATTATGGGTTTCAAACATTATAGAGATCAAAGGCGGGGGTGGCTTCATTTCCATTCAACACATGCATGAATCACTCTTCAGCCAGAAAGCCAATAGGCTACAACCACCACTGGGCTCCAAGCACATAACACGGATTCAGAGCTAGGCACATTGCAGACGTTCTCTAAATTCTTTGTTTCCTGAGTAATTCACTTTTTGGCTACAGTATATAAATACAGGCATGATGGAATGACATTGAATTTTGCCCTGATCCACGCACGGGTAGCCAATGTTTTCCCCAGGAATTCACTAAATCAGAGTTTCACTGTCTTCATCAGTAAAATAGAAATCAAAGTGCCTGCTAGACTGGCTATGAAAAGAATTCCAGCTGTCTACTAAGATCTGTTCTGCCTTTCTTCCTAGGTGCACAACGTCCTACGGGCAGCCTTCTTTGCAATTCCGTGTGCTCCAGTGGATGTGAGGGCAAGTTGTGCGTGCCATGTCAAGCCCTGGGCCATGAAATATCTCCTGACTCTTCCACATTCTTCTCCTTCCTGTGGCTGGAGACCAGTAAAGATATTTGGCTAGCCTTAAAAACCAGGTACTGAAGACAGCAGAGCCACTGTCAGCCTGAGTCCCTGAAGGACTGCATGGAGCGGACACTGTCTTTCCCCCACCAGCCATGGCTGCTGACCTGGAATCTCCATTCCTGCTTCACTCTTATGTGAGAAGAAAACAAGCCCTCATTGTGTTTGAGCTACTACACTTCTTATTTTCTTTCTCGGGGCAATTCAGCCCACACAAATGAATACCAATGATTATGTACTCTGCACTATAAAAAAAAATAATTTTCTTCGGGATTATCATTTTAAACTCAGCTCCCTCTTAGTTTAATTTTTTTATGGCATACATTAACTTTAAAGTCAACCTATTCATTTTAATAATATGTTCACAATAATAAATATATCTCTTTGCTACCACTCTACAATTTCTTTTAAACTGGAGCTTTTATAATGACAATTCCATATCAAGAAAATTTAGAAGTCCCTAACCACCAATTATTCCAGTTTAGCTATAATCTGATGCAAGACACAAACTAGTCACACCTTACAGAAAAAGGCAGTTTATGGAATAGAGTAATTCTCACTTACATCCATGAGACTTGAGGCTGAGAGAGGTAACATAGTGTGATTTAGGAGCACCAGGGAGGCACTCTTTTTAGCATGTTTACAATCTACAGAGCATTACTGAAGAAAGAAGCACTACTGAAATAAAGTATTAATAATAATAATAATAATAATAAACTGTCAACAGGTGTAAAATAATAAAGGTTTCTAATCGCTCTTACTTGAACCTATCCCAAATATCACTTTCAAATTATTATTCTTTGTAAAGTACGACTTCATTCTATTTTTCTGAAACTCAAGAACTTATCATGGTTTATTATGGTCCTTTACCTTGGCTTTGAAGACTCTCCTGCATGATCCAGCCTTATTTGCTCTCAAGCTTTCTTCCTGCCCCTCTCTCTCCATCCCCTACCGTGCTCCCCTCTCACCAATCTATATGTAGTCTTAGTGTCTTCGTTCATGCCTGACATTTAACCACCTCAGCTGCTTTGATGGTCCAGGTCTTTCTCTTCCTCTCTGGCTCAGTTCATTCTACCTACACCATGATGGAATCTTGGGCTCAAAGCTCCAACCCACATCAATTATTTGATTTATGAAATCCATGGCCCTCCAGATCAGAAATAGACAATGGACACTTTATTCTTTTCAACTTAGTTTTGTCTGTTTTCTTTTTGTTGTCCATTGTGGATGTGAAACCCTAAAGGGAGGAAATTTTCACACTAAGCCACACCACAGTGTAGAACCAAGGTACCAAGGGAGTGAGATTCTACTCCTAGATCTTTGACTCACTGAATTGAGAGAAGTTACTTAAAATCCCTGCCCCTCAGTTTCTAACTTATTATAAATGAGTTATAATGAACTATTTAACTTTAGCATTGAGTAAATGTACTTTGCATCCACATATTATTAACTCAACAAAGACTCACTGAGCCTCTGCTACATACTACATATGATTCCAGACCCGTGACAGCGAACCTTTTTATAAAAACCGCCCACTTTTGCAGTGCTGGTCAACCTGGTCCTTCCCGCCCACTTAGTGGGCAGTCCAACTTTCATGATGGGCCAATCACAGTGCCGTTTGGTTGTTCTGCTACCATCCACCAAGAAAGCTGGAACACCCACTAGTGGGCGGGAGAGACCAGGTTGACCAGCACTGCAAAAGTGGGCGGTTTTTATGAAAAGGTTCCCCATCATGGTTCTAGACTGAGGATTCAATGATGATTTATATTCTTCCCAAAAAGATTTCAAAGCCTAAATGAAGATGATTTTTCTGAAAATACAATAGTAACTTCCCCATTATTAATACCATACAGGCAGAAGCTAAAGAAGTATTTATTGAAAATATTCTGTGTTGTAGCAATGGCTCCTATAGCCAGAAGAGGCTTGAATAGACTGTCCTGTGAAGAGATTATGGGGCAGCTCATCATACTTCCTGCCACCTGAAGTCCTGGTCTAGATACAACCAAAAGGGTCAGGTGTCTAACAGGAGGCAAACCACTGGTTTATGTATTAACTCATTCAGCTTATAATGTTCTAACAAAATATCATGAAGTAGGTGGCTTAGATAACGGACATTTATTTCTCTCAGTTCTGGAGGCTGGAAGTCCAAGATAAAAGTGCTGGAAGATTTAGTTCCTGGTATGAGCTCATTTCATGGCTTGAGGACAGCCACCTTCTTATTGTATCTTCAGATGTCAAACAGAGAGCAAACTCTTGTCTCTCTTTCTGTTCATATAAAGTCACTAATCTCATTTTGGGGGCCTTACTCTCATGCCTCATCTAAACTTAATTATCTTCCAGTAGCCTTATCTCCTATATTTGTCACATTTGGGACAGGACTTCAACATATGAATTTGGAAGAATAAACATTCAGTTGATAAAAATGTATTAACTGATACAAATTAATTACATCTGCATTGATGTGTTTATTAATTATGTTGTGAAGAAAAATTTTTTCTCTACCTTTCTAAGTTCTTTGGCTGTTCTAGTAAACAAATGAATCTAGCACAGATTGTCAGGAAACAAATTTAATTATGTATGTGTGGGAGCTCACGAAAATATGGAACTCACAGGTAGTCAGCACCTGGGGAGCAGAAGAAAAGGGGTTAGGGACCTGAGACTTCAATGGGGAAGAAACATCCTGGAGCTCACTCTCGGTAGTTATTTCTGGTGAGTTTTCTTCTTGGAGCAGGTCCTTTATCTAAATTCTTTTTATGCAGTTAAAGGAGAGGTAAATCTTTTAGGTCTTGGGGTTTTTTTTAATCCAGCTCAAAATAGTCTGCATATCAAAGTGGCATGTTCTAAGAAGGCTTGCCCTGAACCCCTTTGATTATATACGTAGCAATTAAATATACATGCAAAAATTAACAGCCAGAGTTCTGACAAAACATAGATTAGAGACTGCAGTTAGTCTTACGGCCCGTCCCTTTCCACAGAAAACATTATCTTCAGAGAGAGTGGTGCAGTTGGGGAGCAGAGCGAGAAGTGAGCCCGGAGAACAGAATCTGAATGGCTTTTCCCAGCCAGCTGATAAGACCCAAGTCCCATCTTATCCACATAGTCGGAGGCAGAGCTGGGAGACAGAAACACCTGTGATCGTTTGATGGAGTGGGCTCCCCAAGCAGGGGCCACGGAAGGTACCACCGCCCCAGCGAGACATGCCTTCTTTCCTGGAATGGGGAGGGGACACCACAAATGTCCCTTGTATTCCTTTGTCACTGTGGTTGCAGAAGACAGGGCGAGGGCTCCTTCACAGTCATTCTCAATATCCTTTCAAAAATAACATCTAATTGGTTGTAGCATCTAGCGGCAGAGAGAGCCCTCCTGAGCCCTGTAAACCATCGAACAATCCCCTGGCCAGAATGCCAGCCCCACATTAATAAACCTCCATCACCACCCATAATTCACCAGTTGGCCCCAAAGGACTTACAGAAACCTCCCCAGCAAACCATGCCTCCCCCTGCCGGATTCATTCATCGGGACTCATTCAACATGAGCTCTTACCTTGCTGGGGGTTTTGTTCCTAACTCCAGACCTAACGCATCTTCCTGAACACAGTTCCATCTCCCTGAGCTCTGCCACTGTCATAACCTCAGAAAATACTACTGTCCTGGTCCCAGCCCTCCCAGTTTTTCTAAAACTCACATAGCAACCCATCTCATACCTGTGAGAGGACCCCGTGATGTAAAATCCCAGGGCATGTAGTAAGAGGTTAGGAAGGGTCTGCCGGTCTCATCGTTTTTGAACAGTTGAGATCTATGCCTGTCTTTACTCCCCTATTTTAATTCTTAATAATAATAATAATTATACAGCCCATTTATGCATTGCTGGCTATGATTCCAGCATATGCTACTGAATTTAAGCATTATGTTCTTTGATGGTCCAGACAGCCGCTAAGGTAAATGCCTCTGTCACCAGCTCCGATATGTCATCGGGAAGTCAAGGCCCTGCGAGCTTGGCAGGCTGGCCAAGCTCCCACAGCTAGTAAATATATACAAATATAGACGGGCAGAATTTGCCTCCGCCTACTTCTACCTTTAGACCCTCAGCCAGCACTCTGAACGGCTGATGGTGACACTGACTCTTGCCCTTGGATCTGCCTGTTTCCTGAAGTAATGAGGTAGACCTGTAATGTGGTTTTACTCCTCCCTGGAGGATCACGGAAAACCTCTTTCCATGTTTCACCTTTGATTGTGGGTAGTATCCCGCCCTTGAACGCCCATCGCTGCCTTTGCACGATGAGTTGGAGTGGCCTGGAAGTGGGAAGACAATTTCAAGTTCCAACAGGTTGGAGGACCCTGAGCCGGTCATCGAACCTTGATTATGTGTAACTTTCTCTCAGCAAAATGGGCATAATCCCCCCAGCTTTGCCTTTCCCAGCCCGTTTTCTAGAACTGTGGCGAAGCTCCAGTCAGGGGCTATATATTGAGAGCGTTATGAAAAAAAAAAAAAAAAATTAAAGCCAAATCTTTCATCTCGTGAACATCGGGGTGACGCGGAGGGCTTGGGAAACCAAGATCAGTGGAGCGCACCCTCAGATTTCCCAAACTCGGTATTCTGGGAGGTGTTTTCTGGGTGGAGCCTCGGAACACCCGTGTCTAACAAGCTCCCGGGTGATGCCAAGGCTGCTGGTTCAGGGACCGCAGCTTGAGAACGGCTGTCCTCTGCTGACACTCGCCCCCCCCACACACACACTAACTGAAGCACGGGGTGGGGGGGGGGGTGCGCCCCATGTCATCTCCCTTCTCCTCCCTTCTGTGTTTAGGAAGGTGACGGTGTGGGCTAGACTGCAGTCCCCGACGGTCATACCCCTGGCAGGATCACCAGCAAAGAAACAAAAGGAACTAGTCAAAATAAAGAACAAAAACACCTGTCCTTGCTTTCTCAGAGAAGTTATTCGCTCCCTGCCAGGTTCTTGATGGGTTCATGTGGGGGCCGCGGGGGGGGGGGGCGGGGGCGGGGACGACGAGCTGAGAAGCCCGGTGAGGGCTGAGCACGAAGGAGTATGAGAACCGCAGGTGGAACTACAGCAGCCACCGGACAGACGGGACATGGGTCACAGCGGGGATATCTGAGCAACAGTACGATGACCGAGCGGGGCGCACGGCCGGCCGGCCGTTGCTTGTGAGCTCTAGCTCCGAGACAGACTTTCTTACCCACGGGCACACGGTGTGCTCCCAGCGGGCCTCGGGGGAATGCTTCCGCCCGGCTCCCCTGACAGGCTTATAGTTTCCCTGCTTGTGGCCGGGGAGCCATTCTCTCCCTGATGGCTTTCAGAGTGTGCCTCCAGCTGATAACAACACCGTTTCCCTTGGAAAATGCCCTTCCTTCTCCCTCTCATTCACCATTCTGTGCCGCCCAAGGGTGGGGGGAGGGGGGGGTCAGTGGGGGGGAGAAGGGGAGAAAGAGAGAGAGAGAGCGAGCAGTAGGGAGAGGGAGGGAAGAAGGGGGAGAGGATGAATAGCAATCGCCCACAATGTTACTTTAACCGTGTCCTGCTGGGGGGTCTGGAATATGAAGGTGGAGTCCAGGCTGCCGGCTCCCACCTGCCCAGTCCCAGAGGCGAGCGCTGTGTGTGTTCCCGGGTGAAGTGGGCACCCGGGCAGCCTCATGCCACCATCACCGTGTAGGTCAAGCCCTCCCTCCTCTCGGCTGTGGGGAGCTGCCGGGCTGCTGTGGGATGTCCCTGAGCCACCTGGCGGACCCCACCCTCCGTCTCGCATCTCGGCTTCTCCTCCACAGCCAACGGCCGCCTGCAGAGGGCCCCTGGGTGTTCCGCTCTCCCTGCCCGGAACAGCCTGGGCTCCTCAGATATGCAAGCGACTCGGCTTCCATCCATCAGACATGAGACTTAAATAAATAAAAAGATACTTCATGGGGCGGCTGGGCCTAATGATAAGCAATTACAGGGAGCGAAATGAAGGCAGCGCTTTGTGCGGGCCTGTGAAATTGGTTAAGCAAAAGGAATAATGGCCCGTTTCGGTGATTCATCCCCTTGCTCATTTCAGAGGGAGCATTATCTCAGTTAAGTGATGCAATTAATATGAAAATGAGGGAATCATTGTTTAAGGAGATGAGGGGAAAGCAGGGAAGGCCTCCCGCGTGCCCCAGTGGGGTGGAACGGGGCCACCGAGATGGAAATTTGCATAGGTCAGGAGCAATGTGACGCCTTCCTTCCGCGCCTACTCAAAGCTCAGCTCGCATTGAGATAGGCCGCCATTAGATTCTCATTGTGGTGACCTGTGTCCAACACAATCCAATTTTTTTTAGAATCATAATGATAAAAAGTGAATTACATTAAGGTGAATACCTTTTGTGCTAGGCCCTAAAATAAAAACACAGAAAGGTCACTGTGAGTACCTCGGGACACGGCCCCTATGGGAAGGGAATGGGGCTTGAATTACTCTTTTATTAACCATAACAGGATTCGCAGGTTGACTTTTGGGCATGGGAGCTTGGCAGATCTTTTGTAAAGAAGTCAGGAGTGATAAATAAACAGTGTTTGTTCACCTTTTGTTCTGTTCCTTGGTTTTGTGATGGTGGGTCTATGGCCAGTAGCCACGGCCACTATCACAGCCGCCTGGCCCATGCAGGTTCGCATTTGATTCAGACAGATGGTAATGAAACAATGGAGCCAAGAACTGGTGGGCCATTAGCTTTAATCCTAGCTTGCACCTGACAGGTAAGAAATACACACAGTGGGAAAACATTTCCCTTTCCATTCAGGGCTCCTAAAGCCACTGACTTATCTGAGTTTCCTAGAATCAAAGGTTTCTACCTCACCAGCCTTATTCACCTCTGTTTCCCGTCTCCTTCTCTCTGCACAACTCTACACAAACTGGCTTCTCCTTCAGCACTCTACCATTTTGGCTGCTTCTCCTCTCCTCCACGTGGCCTTTCTCTGCTCTCCTCCTGCATGGGCTCCTCTGCCCCATTTCATAGTGTAGAAATCAAAACCTTTAATTCAATATGTAAACAAGGAAGTCTCTGATACAAAGTCACTTATCTTAGGCATGCTGGGATTCCTCATGAGAGTGCACCACCCACATCATGCAACAGTCAAGGGTGTGGGGGAAAGCTTAGTCTTAAAACTAAGCCTTAGGCCAGGGTACTCAACCTTTTTATACCTACCACCCACTTTTGTATCTGTTAGTAGTAAAATTTTCTAACCGCCCACCCATTCCACAATAATGGTGATTTATAAAGTAGGGAAGTAACTTTACTTTATAAAATTTATAAAGCAGAGTTACAGCAAGTTAAAGCATAGAATAATAATTACTTACCAAGTACTTTATGTCAGATTTTCACTAAGTTTGGCAGAATAAATCTTTTTAAAACAACTTACTACAGTTAAATTTTTTTATTTATACTTTGGTTGCTCCGCTACCACCCACCATGAAAGCTGGAGCGCCCCCTAGTGGGCGTTAGGGAACAGGTTGACTACCACTGCCTTAGGCTATAATGACCCTGCCTGCTTACAGCCTGTCCCCTACACCCAATGCAAACTATAAGCGAGCAAACATATATATCATATTTACAAACTTATTTGACCAACAGTGGTTTTCTACGTTCATGGGCAGGGGCCAGGGAGACAGCAAGGGTGTGGTGTGGCAGAGAGCATAGAGCAGGGGTCCCCAAACTACGGCCCACAGGCTGCATGCAGCCCCCTGAGGCCATTTATTCGGCCCCTGCTGCACTCCCGGAAGGGACACCTCTTTCATTGGTGGTCAGTGAGAGGAGCATAGTTCCCATTGAAATACTGGTCAGTTTGTTGATTTAAATTTACTTGTTCTTGGCCCTGGCCGGTTGGCTCAGCGGTAGAGCGTCGGCCTGGCGTGCGGGGGACCCGGGTTCGTTTCCCGGCCAGGGCACATAGGAGAAGCGCCCATTTGCTTCTCCACCCCCCCCCTCCTTCCTCTCTGTCTCTCTCTTCCCCTCCCGCAGCCAAGGCTCCATTGGAGCAAAGATGGCCTGGGCCTCTGCCCCAGGCGCTAGAGTGGCTCTGGTCGCGGCAGAGCGACACCCCGGAGGGGCAGAGCATCGCCCCCTGGTGGGCAGAGCGTCGCCTCTGGTGGGCATGCCTGATGGACCCCGGTCGGGCGCATGCGGGAGTCTGTCTGACTGTCTCTCCCCGTTTCCGGCTTCAGAGAAATACAAAAAAAAAAAAAAAAAATTACTTGTTCTTTATTTTAAATATTGTATTTGTTCCTGTTTTGTTTTTTTTTTACTTTAAAATAAGATATGTGCAGTGTGCATAGGAATTTGTTCATAGTTTTTTTTATAGTCCAGCCCTCCAACGGTCTGAGGGACAGTGAACTGGCCCCTGTGTAACAAGTTTGGGGGCCCCTGGCCTAGAGAGTCAGGACCCTGCTACCTGGTGCTGGGCTGTCGCCCATGCTCCCTGCCTTGGCCTTAGCGCTTCACAACCGAAGGACTCCTGGCAGAAAGGAGGGAAGAAAGAGGATCTGTTTTTTTTACAACAAAGGCTCACAGGTAGGTTCTGCCGCTTTACCTGTTCGGTGTCCTTGAGCCAGTGACCTGACCTCTCAGTGTCAGCAGCCTTTGGGGCAAGAAAAGAATAATGTTAGCTTCCTTACAGAAACTGTTGTGAGGACCTGAAATTCAGTACATACCGTATGGTGCCAGGTGGGGGGAGGGAGACACTGTTACCCTGCTTTCTCCTCCTCTTGGTCTTAGAACCTATACTTCACAGGTAACAATATTGCAGGAATCAAAGGAGGACGAAAAGGCCCAGACAACTTGATCAAAGAAGTAGGATTTATTTAGCCAGCGGAGCAGCGTGACCCCCAAAAAGAGCCAACCAATCACGTGCTCCCCAAAATTAGATTTCCGACATCTTATATACCTTTTACAGAATACAGGCATTTCATGCAAGGGGCTCATGACCCCTGTGTCTAGAGGCGCACGTCACTCTCATGACTTCAAGATGGGAGGGTGAGTTTAGGTGGGTTCAGAGGATAAGCATTGGAATTTTTAATTAAGGTATGTAAACATTGTCTCTTAAAGGCTTTTAAGAAACAGGGAAGAGGTTTTCAGATAAGTTCTATCTTCTTTGCTCTATGTAGCAAGTGGCCCCAGTCACCCTTTCAGAGAACTATAGAAAGTAGTTCATTTCTAACCGGCTGACTCAGTTGCCCCTGCAGCCTCCCTTCCCTTGCATTCTTCTTGTTTCTTCCTTCTCAGGGAAGGGGGGGGGGCTGCCCCTCCTTCCTCAACAAGAATGCAATAGCATCAGGCTCCCACTCATGCTGAGCCTCTACTTCTTCCTTTATAAATCAGAGCAAGAATCACGGCTTTTAAGTCTGACCAGATAGAAAAGTAGCGCAGATTTCTGGCTCCCTACACATAATCCAACACCAGAAACTCCCAAAATAAAGAGAGGTTGACAGATCTCCCAACTAGCATAAGAATTGTGGGTATCCAGGGAGCAAGAGAAAGTGGCTGGGTCCTCGGAAGTGGTGTAGAGCAGTGATCTCCAACTCCCAGGCTGTGGACCAGTAGCGGTCCGTGGGCCATTTGGTGCCGGTCCTCAGAGAAAGAATAAATAACTTACATTATTTCCGTTTTATTTATAATTAAGTCTGAATGATGTTTTATTTTTAAAAAATGACCAGATTCCCTCTGTTACATCTGTCTAAGACTCACTCTTGACGCTTGTCTCGGTCACGTGATACATTTATCCGTCCCACCCTAAAGGCCGGTCCGTGAAAATATTTTCTGACATTAAACTGGTCCACGGCCCGGGGGTTGGGGACCACTGGTGTAGAGGGTTAGGAGAGACAACCACCCAGAGGGGCGATGTCCAGAGCAGACCATTGTATCAGAACAGCCCCGGCCAGAGGAGTAGGAGCATTTGCTACCGTGTGCAGGCGGACAGAAGGCTCCCTTCTCCCACTCCTCCACACCATAAAGCCAGGGATTTTTCAACTGAGAGAGGAGAAACTCTTAAAGAAAATCAATTCCAGGCTAAAAGTAGGGCTTATAACTGCAAGCGTTGTCTGTCATGAGATGCAGTACTCCTGAACTTTATCCGTAAATGCGTCAGGAGAAGCTGCAGCTAAGACCTGGAATGTATTCTTTAGTGCTAACAGAACCGGGGAAATATCAACTCAAATCAGAAAATAATATAATACCTAAAGGATAAAATAATTCTGGTAGTAATACCAAACCTTACCTAACACAGTACGTGCAGGGCACGGTTCTACGTACTACAAATATCAATCTAGTCAATCCTCATTGCTACTCTGTTATCCCAAGTTCTCTGCCCAAGGTCATACAGCTGGGTATTGGCAGAGTCAGGCTTTGCAAGTAGGCAGTCTGGCTCCAAAGCCCATGCTTCTACCACTGTACTTTACTGCCTGTCTGGCAGAAATATAACAAACCAAATTATCTGTACTGCATGAAGAAAACTAATAAAACTTGAAGACAATTTATTAACTAGCCCCAAAACATAAGCCAGGGCATGAAGTCATTATATATATATATATACTGCTCACAAAAATTAGGAGATATTTCAAAATAAATATGAAGCTATAAAATATCCCCTAATTTTTGTGAGAAGTTTACAAATACACAAATAAACAAACTACATATAAAAAACATGATAGTTGTAGTTGATATAAAGAAAAATATGAGGAAAAATGAAGATGAATTACTAATAACATGCTCAAACTAAAAAAGCTGTTACAAACTATGGTTGAAAGGTTTATATAGCATACAAACATACTTATAAGGAATGGATGGCCAGGGACCACAATCATGGCCATTCACATGCAGGTTCTCACTGAATTCAGGCAGATGGTAATGAAATGGCAGAGTTGGAGGATGGTGGGCCATTTAGTTTATTGGTGTCTCACCAAGACAGGCAAGCCACAAGAAAAACCAAGGGAAAAGCAGAAAACCTGCTTTTCCCATAGAGGGCAAGGGATCAGGGAGGCCTCTGCAATGCTGATAGCAGGAACCAAGAGAGAGCAAGAGCTCCTGGTCTGCTTCATTTTATAGTGTAGAAAATTAAAATCTTTAAGCCAATATACAAATAAGGAAGTCTCTGATACAAAGCCACTTATCTGAGGCATAAATGGGATTCCTTATAAGAGTGCACCACCCCACATCATGCAACTGTCAAGGGTGTGGGGAGAAGTTTAGTTTTGAGAAGATCTTAGTATTAGAAGGATGTTGAAAAGATCTTAGTATTAAAAGGTGGGAGAGGCTTAGTCATAAAACTAAGCCTTAGGCCAGTGGTTCTCAAAGTGTGTACCTAGAAGATTTCCAGGTGCGCCCTATGGTATTCCAGAGAAATATGTGCCTGTTGGGACCAAAAAACCAACAGGGTTTTTGGAGTTTAGATTTTTGGGGGATAGAGGTGTGGGGAATTGGCTGTAAGCTGACAGTTTGCCCAAATCCCCACCTCACTTGCCTGATTTGGTTGCAAAAGGCTGTTAAGCTGTGGTGCTGGATTGTTTACACTACCCTCCATGTTCCCTGGAAAGACAGGAGGCAAGTTTCTTCTATCCTTTGTTTGGTGTCAAGTTAAGATGATATGTATGGTGGGGGTTTTCTGCACTCAACACAGTTAAGAGTAAAAAGAGAGGATGTTAGGCCAGTAGCCACGGCCACCATCACAGCCGCCAAGAACTGGTGAGCCATTAGCTTTAATCCTAACTTGCACCTGGTGGGCAAGAAATACACACATTGGGAAAACACTTCCCTTTCCATTCAGGGCTCCCAAAGCCACTGATTCATCCAAGTTTCCCAGAATCAAATGTTTCTATCTCACCAGCCTTAGTCACCTTTGTTCCCCGTCTCCTTCTCTCTGCACAAACTCTGCACGAACTGGCTTCTCCTTCAACACTCCGCCATCTTGGTTGCTTCTCCTCTCCTCCATGTGGCCTTTCTATGCTCTCCTCCTGCATGGGCTCCTCTGCCCCATTTCATAGTGTAGAAATCAAAACCTTTAACCCAATATGTAAACAAGGAAGTCTCTGATACAAAGTCACTTATCTGAGATATAATGGAATTCCTCTTAAGAGTGCAGCACACCACATCATGCAACAAGGGTGTGGGGGAAAGCTTAGTTTTGAAACTAAGCCTTAGGCTATAACAACCCTGCCTGCTTACAGCCTGTCCCCCACACCCAATGCAAACTATAAGCGAGCAAATATATAATATATATATCATATTTACAAACTTATTTGACCAACAAAGGAATTCTTCAATGTACTGATGAAGAAATGAGAGTTTGCCTTTCAAATATATGCCCAAACATTGAATAAATTGCTAGAACACATCAGGCTCATGTTTATCATAAACACAAGAATGAAAAAACTTAACGCATTCACGCTGGGACCTGGCGAATTTACTAAATCTTACTAAAAATGTATGTATATATATAAAAGGATAACTTTTTTGTAGTTTTTTTTATTTTTTAACCCCTCTATTTTATGAATTCTAAAAAGCATAACTCAAAAAATGTAACATAAAAATGTTTTTTAATGTCAGAATAAATTTAATTTTGTCATATTTATTTTGTTTAATTATCATAAAAGCACTCTTGGACTGTATATTTTTTCTTTTACATTTGACTTAATTATTATAACATATTTTTCGGAAGTTTGTATATAGTGCGCCTACAACTATTTGTAGGATTTTAAATGCACCCCAACTTCAAAAAGTTTGAGAACCACTGCCTTAGGCTATAAGGACCTTGCCAGCTTACAGCCTGTCTCCCACACACAATGCAAACTATTGAATATAAGCGAGCAAACATATATATCATATTTAAAAACTTATTTGACTAACAAGAAACTACCTAGACTTTAACTCAGTTTAGAGATATTTATAAATATTAAAAAGAAAGATAAAAGTAACATAAATCAGCAATTGAAAAATATTTAAAAGCTTACAATAAAATGTCACCTACAAATGAAACAAAGATCTGATTGATATCTGGTATTTTAGCAGCAAAAAGAAGAACAACAAAAAAGTTTTAAACTAAAATTTTACAACCATTAAAATTATTATTTGAGTGCAAAAATATTTTTGAGTGTACACAAGACTTCACTCAGATTACCACACAAAGATCATCTTTGTCATATCCATGGAGAAGTATTTCTGTAAGAGAAGAAATAAATCAGATAAAACTGTACAAGATAGGGGAAGTATATTAAATTTAAAAACAGAAAACATAGCTGAAAGATGTTTGAAAATGCAGAATAACCCCATTGCATATTAAGAGATTAAATTCACTTCTCCAAGGGCAGAGACATATAAATTGGACTAAAAACAATGTCCAGTAATTTGGTGTTTACAACAGATTCATTCAAACGACTAAAGCTCAGCTAATTTGCATGTTGTGTGTTTAGCTTCTTGCAGTCTCCCGGGGCCTCAAGATCCCATGTTGTTTTCTTTTCTTAATTCTGCTCACTATTCCGTGACTCATCCCTTCTTTACAGTCTCTCGAGTTAAGTTACCTGAATTGAGCTGTTTTATGCAGACCTTCCCTGACACAACTTGATTGCTCAAAAACCTCTAACAACAAATGTCTCTGTTTCTATCCAGAAGAGGAGGTAATGCGTAGGTAGATTCTGGAGTCAGACAGACCAGGGTTGAGCCTCAGCGGCCCTGCTTAACGTGTGTGTGACCCTGAGCAGGGTGCTCAGAGGCCCTGAGCTACCGTTCCCACCGACACAAACATTCTATAGTAATAACTGTAGTGTTTTGTGAATATTCCCAACCTAGTTATCACTCAATTAATTTTGGTGAAGATAGGGATAAGCAAAGTCGTAGTACTAATACTAGTGGCAATGCTAATAATATATAGTAATGGGTCTCGATAATATCATTGAGCTTTTAATAGTACAAACTATCCCCCAGGGCCAGTCACACGAAGTTTGTAAAAGCAAGGGGTATATTCTTTCCCCCGTAGCAAGAAAACCTCATTTGTCATTCTGCCGTCTTGACGAGTGTTCACAACCACCCGTACATACCCACTCCGACGGGTTGTTTGATCTGCCTTTGAGGGAAAATAGTTCATCTTCTGAATCACCAGTCCCAGCAGATCTGAATCTGAATCCATTCAAATGAGGTTTTTTACAGTCAGCAATGTGGATGTTGGGGAAAATGCCAGGGTCTGGATAACCATGGATCAAAGAGAGAAGACAGGAATATGAAACCAAAATGAAACAGGAAAAAAAAAAGATTATTTGTACCGGAGGCAGGAGATGAATTCATCAAATAAGCAATCAGGTGGCATTTGAAGAATAAAATAAAAAAGATGTAGCAAATATGACTGGCAGAAAAAAATCATCAAGACACAGGGAATGAAAAGGATGAGGTGAGTACCAGAAAATAGAGAAAAGTCGAAACAGCAAGAAGACTGAAGGGCAAGCATCCTTCTGCCCTGTCAAAAAGCCATGTGACGCCCTTACTGCTGAGACACACAGCTCTCCAGAATCCATGTTTATGCCTCAGGATCCAGGACGAAAGAAAGTCTCTGAAACAGTAGCCCCTGTCTCGTGAATGAATTTAGACCACCTTCAGCCAACTTGACGCATTTCAGGGATCAAAACATTTTTCATGATTCACGGCATTCTATGCCGGGGGCTCTCAAACAGGGTTTAGCCTACGGTCACCTGGGAAACTGCTGAAGTACATATTTCCAGGTGAAAAGCGCCGGAATAAAGCCCCGGGAACCAGTATTTTTAACAGGCAGTGTAGATCATTTTCATGCAGGCAGACGGGACAATAACTGTAGGGCACGGGCAACTGAGAGAACCACTGTTCTACCAAGCCCCGGATGGTCCAACACACCAAACATGCTCCCTTGTGTGTGGACTTCCCTGAAATACAGCCATGTCCTGTTAACAACTCTATTTATTAAATAAATGTTTGCTGATTGTCTACCATGTGCACAAGTGGAGAATGAGACAAAATTTGTGACCTCTCCACCTCAAAATTCAGAATGTACAGGGGCAGAAACTTCAGAGCATAGAGGGGGCCAGGCCTGGACCCTGTGAACCATGACACTAACTCGAGTAAAACAAGCTCCATAAGGATGTGTAACGGCAGAGGAGAGAGGGGCTCTCAGTTTTGACTGGTGTGATCAGGGAAAGACTTCATGAAGGAGGTGGCATTTGAGCTGAACTTTAAAGGATGGGCAGGATTTAAATGATAGGAGAAAGGGGGGAAAGTGCTCTACGCCAGTGGTCCCCAACCTTTTTTTGGGCCACAGACCGGTTTAATGTCAGAAAATATTTTCACAGACTGGCCTTTAGGGTGGGACGGATAAATGTATCACGTGACCGAGACAAGTGTCAAGAGTGAGTCTTAGACGGATGTAACAGAGGGAATCTGGTCATTTTTTAAAATAAAACATCGTTCAGACTTAAATATAAATAAAACGGAAATAATGTAAGTTATTTATTCTTTCTCTGAGGCCTGGTACCAAATGGCCCACAGACCGGTACCGGTCCACGGCCCGGGGGTTGGGGACCACTGCTCTATGCTGAAGGACGGGAGGGGAGGAGAAGGCAGTAGAAGCCAGCTTGGCTGTGAGGAGCAGCCCAGCATTCCTAGATTATCTAGGGCACAACATCAGGGATCAGATTTTCAAAAGTCTTGAGCTTCCTGCAAGGATGGATGTTGGGCCTTTGTTGGTAAGCTGTGGGGAGACAGTAAAAATTTTTAAGAATGAAAACACACAATGTACATCTTGTTATGGGAAGATGCTTCTACTGCAGCATAAATAAAAAATTAAAGAGGTAAAGGACTAGCAGCAGGGGCATCCTCTAGCTGGCTGTTATCATGGCCCAAAGGAAAAAGGACAACGCTTAAACCAGGACAGCAGAGCTGCGTGCAGAGAGAAGGGGTTGTGACCACTCTAATCACCTGTGCCCCTGACTCGATGCACGTGCTGGGGCAAAGCAGTTCATCTGCCTGGGTCTCAGTTTCCCCCTCTGTGAAAGGAGATGAATATTTACCTGCTAAGTCTTCTTCCTGGGATGGTATGGCACGTGTAATCACAGAACTCGCGAAGTGTTCTCTATGCATAAGGAGTGGTTCCCATTAATAATGACAGTAAGTCTCCACCAAGGAAGGGAGAGCAATAGGAATCCACTGCGAGATCGGCCGCTCTGGAAAAGAGCAGGCAGACCCTGCCTTTCTTCTAAAGTACTGCCACCCTTAAGCCGTCGCCATTTGCAGCCTGCTCAAAGTCCTCCGAGATGAGACGTCCCACACAAATCCTAGGTCCAGCAGCGCAGCTTGGTCGTGCGCCTTTGGGACTGGAAGCTCGCCCTTGATAACACTGGCCCATCTTAGCTCACGTGGTCCCCCAACAGGCACACATTCCGACAGCTGGGCCGATTCAGATAGGAACGGAGACATCCGCGTCTCCGCGGAAGCTTCAGGTCTGTGGGTAAATAAGAGAATAGTACAGATTGCTTTGTTAGGCACATGGGCCATCTGCTGTGATGGGAGAAAAGGAGGTCCTACAAAATGCAGACAGATCCTTGGGCGCGAGACGCGGGCTATTACAGCTGACCCGTGTATTTCACTCTTTTCTGGCAGGGAAAGGTCGAGGTAGGAGGGGACACTATTCAGCCTTGTAAATGATGTATGTGGGTGGCTTCAGTATGAGACCTTCGGGGGTTTCAGTGGGGTCTCCACTGAGATTGCTTTCCGTTCAGTTTCCCTCCCTCCTCCGCCCCTGAGACCCCCCCCACCACCACCACCACCATACCTCCCTCTCCAGGCCCAATGCTGATTGTCCATTTGCACGTCAACGGTTGTGCAAGTCCTGAATACCCAAAACTATTATCGTTGGCCCGAACCTGGTCTTCCTCCTCTGTTGCCTCTCTGCAAGCTCACCAAAACCCATCCCATGATCAACTTCATGTCCGCCCCTCCTCATGCTTACCCCAAAGTCGACCTGGTCAGCAGGTCCTATCATTTCCAGCCCTGACCACACACTGCATGGGTGTCTGGGGAGGGGCTTCGGCCAGGACAGGAAGTGCCTGACACCCACCCCCTCGCTCACACTCCGCCATGCCATAGAACCCCGTGGCCAACCCCGGCCTGCGGACAAAGGTGAGCAGGGAGCACACTGGGCCCCAGCCAGCCCTGGGTCAGACCTGGGGTTAACACTATGAGGGCAAAGGAGCCAGGCGACAGGCTGCTGATTTACGGAGAAACCAGAAAACCAGGATATTAATTAGGATCGTTATATTCCTTAACAATGAGATTCGATTGACTCGTCACCAGTTCTAAGCTCTCTGTCTTTTGCTCTGCATTGTTAATTATACTTACTCGTTTTTACAGCTGTTAAATTATGAGATAGGCTACAGTGGTGAGTGAGAAAGCAGGATTTATGCCTGCTCTATGCCAGTCTGGGCAATAGAAAGTGAAATTGAAAGTATTAAAAGAGTTCACGAGGAAGCCAATGTCACCCTGCCCGGTCACAGTCTCCAGGTCCCCAGATAAGAAATCTTTGACAAAGGAAAGAGCCAGGACAGCCATTTCATTCTGCAGCCACTGTGACCAGGCTTTAATTTGGGGCTCAGCTCTCCAAAGCAGTGTGTGACTCCAGGATTGTTTCAAAACTTGTCTCACCACCACCTGCCGTGGGTCCTAGGTCTTCTTAGCTACTCACACTATAAGAGAAATGCCTTCCAAGACTGAAATGATCGCCACCATTGCTTTCCCCCAATGTGCTGTGTGACCTTGAGCAACTTACTCATCACCCTGAGCCCCCCTTTCCAGGTAGATGACACATGAGTTAGAATAGCTTCTACCTCTATATGCAAGGCCTCACGCACAAAAAGTGCTCGGTCCCTATTAGCTGCTAGCAGCGCTAATCATAGTAGTATTTCAAGGCAAAAAAAATTACTCAACCTCAATTCTTCTATCTGACCGAAAGACCTCCCACCATAGCACAATTTCCGCCTTCCAGGCAGGCTGTTCTTATTCTGTTGAAGACAGGAGATGGAAACGAGCAACACAGCACTCCTGCTTCAGCTGAGACGTGGCCCTGAGCAGACCAGAGACTGCCTCTCATCGGCCGTGACATTGCACACCCATTACACGTGGCATTACACGCATGGACAGTGCCCTGTGGAAGGTTATCTTTGCGGTTATTCTAAAAGTCTCCCCTGTGAACGACCCCGTGTTTTTGTTTGAGAAGAAATAGTAGGTGAGATACTTCAGCGAACGGGTGAGGCCCCAAGCGTCACACACTATTAAAAATAGATGCTGGCTCTGTGACCTTCCAAGGAAGATGGATGTTTCTGGCCGAGGGAACTTTGTCTTGTTGAACTCCTAGATGTTCCGGCCCTATAAATCTGGGAGCACGACCTGAGCAGGAGGAACGCGTTCTGCTTAGAAAAGAGATGAAAAAGTTGGAGCTCCCCAAAGGAAACCGGGGAGGAAGATTCCTGGGAGGACCCGAGGCTTGACCGTGGACAGAGAAAAGAGAGGAGGGACCCCGCAGTGATGGCAGTTAGGCGAACGAGAGCTCCTCTGCCTTCGGGTCTAAAGGGGGAGAGTCACCGTTTCTATTTCCTGCAGCAAAAAAAAAAAAAAAAGTAGACCTCCGGAAGTAAAATGAAATCTACAAAATAGAGAGAGAGGCCAAACTAAAATAAGTTTAGTGAGGTTTTTTCTCAGCTTAAGGGATCCACAACAATTCATAGTTGTCGCTACATAAATTAGAATAGTTTAGACAGTCGAAGACACCCATTTTTTTCACACATTACCCTCTCTGCAGTCAGCATTCAGCTCACAGCGGGTGATGTGTTAATATTAATTAGCAAAGTTGTTTTTCTCTCTCTCTCTCTCTCTCTCTTTTTCTTGGAGGTAAGGAGAAGAAGGCTGTGTCTTACGATCAGTGGCACCTCAGATTTTTCTAAATATGGTGGTCACTTCAATGGAAGTGCCAATGATCTAAACTCTCCAAACCATGTTTGACCAATTTTGGCGTTACCACGGGGCTTGTGGTGACAGAGCTAGATTTCAGTGAAGACACGCTCTGTTCATTTTTGTTTAAATTGACAGCTCTGGGAGCTTAGAGAGTTCTAATCCAATCTCTAACATGTGATGGAACTGAGGCAAACTTAATTTTACCTGGCCTCGGAGCCACCCGGTGACCATCCGGCGAACAGTGTGTGTGGATTAACTCACTGGGTCATAAATATGTTGCATCTTTTTGCTTCTTAATCACCGCAAAGAAAGGGCAATTCAGAGCCTCACACTTTGATAATGAACATTTTAAAGCCTAATTAGATTATTTCTTCTTTTTACAAGACTTGCCTATTCTTCCTATTCAGTTGAGGAAACTTACCTGATTTTTAGTCTACACCTTTTGTCTCAAAGGAGAGACTTGGAACTTTCTCATTCTATTTTAGCTTAAAACGCACTGGAGACAAAAAAAAAAAAAAAAAGGAAGGAAAGAAGGAAGAAAGGAAGGGAGGGAGGGAGAGAGGGAGGGAAGGTGAAAGGGTAGAAGGGTCCAATACAAGGTTATTAGTAGAATAAGCTTTGTACAATGAGCCCCTTTCCCAATGAAGAGACAGATCTTTAGTAAAAACTCCCAGACCACATAACACACACACACACACACACACACACACACACACACACACACACACACAAATGCCTGGCATATTTGAATTTCTTGTTAAAAATAGTATTTTTTGTATCCAGATAGACAGACCAAACAGTGTGTGGCTGAGGGACTAGGCGGCATCTTTGAGACACAAGCATTAACTAGAACCACTCGTGTACAAAGGTTTAAAAGATGTGAGAAGAGCAGAGAGGCTGCAAGTTTTCTCTGGACCTTGTTGGAGTGACTAGGACAAGCTCGACAGCAGTTCGACCCCATGAGTCACCCCCTGTGCACTGGCCACTATACCCAGAATCGCCGGCACACGTGATGCTCCTGTACGGGAGGTCCCATGGTCCTGGACCCCATGGAGTAATGTCCCTGATCGGCAACAGCCAGGACTGCGGCTCCAACCCAGAACTGTCACCTGCCAAAGCTCCCGCTCTCTCCCTTCTGCCACGTCGCCTCCGGTTTTCCAGCTTTGTCTCTGTTTTCCGGCCCTCGGAAGAGTTCAGCTCTCGCGTGTAGCGCCGTGTCTCAGGAGTGACCCTCCGGCTAGGTCGCCAGCCTCCAGGTGGTGAGTAACCTTCTCTCCTTGCATCTGCCCTCATGTTCCCCATCCGGTGCTGACAGGCAGTAACAGTCCCTCCTTTCTGAAAATGTCACTGCGCCATCTTCAAGGAAAAAAAGGAGATGCTGACGTTCTACTTTTTCTGTGACTCCCTGGAGGAACATTTAATCCTCATGACCTTGTGGCTATTTAAAAAGAGTCGATCCCCAGACATTGTCAGTTGGTGACGGGCAGCATTTTGTCTAATGGGCCCGAGGGTGAGCACAGTTCACTATGGGAAGGGGTAACATATGGCTCGTGTCTATGAAGCACATGGGGTTTCTCCATGATTACTGTTCAGCACCAGTATTCAAAGGCTCGTTTCCTCGGCACTGCTGTCGATAAGCAGAAACAAACCCAAGCACAGTGCTGAAAATCTACATTGTTTTTATGATGAGTTAGCAAGATGCTGCTTTCAGCTTAAAACTGGCAGGCCTCTAATTTGAATTTTTATGACACCAATAATTGAATATTACAGGGTTTTTAAGAACTGTTGAAACATAATAGCTGTGGACATGAATGACTATTACTTATTTAGTCAGACAATGACCTTGGTGATTTACGTTATCCAAACAGTCTCTTTTGCAAAATTATTCCCTGTTTTACAGATGAGAAAACTGAGACTAAGTCTGAGACCCGGGACTCAGGCTACCCTGAGTCATGTTTGTCATCTGCCTATGACAGGGGTAGTCAACCTTTCTATACCCACTGCCCACTTTTGTATCTCTGTTAGTAGTAACATTTTCTAACCGCCCACTGGTTCCACAGTAATGGTGATTTATAAAGTAGGGAAGTAACTTTACTTTATAAAATTTATAAAGCATAGAATAATAATTACGTACCAAGTACTTTATGTTGGGTTTTCGCTAAGTTTGGCAGAATAAATCTTTATAAAACAATTTACTCTAGTTAAATCTATTTTTTTATTTATACTTTGGTTGCTCCACTACCGCCCACCATGAAAGCTAGAACACCCACTAGTGGACGGTAAGGACCAGGTTGACTACCACTGGCCTATGAGATGATTAGAAATTGCGAGTGTTTACCAACTTATGCAGGCATCTGATACTGCCAGGAACACCAAGTGACATTTCACTTTTCTAGTAATTTATTTTTACTTCTCATACTTTTCAAAAGTGTCAGTCCACAATGGATTAGAACTTAAACAATTTGTCCTTCAGCATAAATGGTTTTAGAAGCACTTTTCCAAAGAACAAAAAAATAAACAAAAATCCACACCTCTTCTTCCAGAATGATGGTCAAATTGGCAGAAACAAAAAATACATGTAAATGATTCTACCTTACCATTTAATGATTAGACATTCTTTATCCAAGTGGCCAGGTTTCTGGGGTGTCTGATGGCATCTATAGTATTTAAAGCTCCACAAAAGATGTAAGGTTTGGGAAAGTAGCAACTTTAGTCTGTCTTGTTCACTGAAACATCCCAAAGGAAAAGGGTCTGTTACCAAGTAGGCGCTTAGTAAACATGACGTATGTGAACAAATGAATAACGCTGACCGAAAGACATGCTTGAGAAGGGTTGTTTGCTACATCCTGTTCCACCCTCAAGGTTTTACCTATGTCAACAGACTCAAGGTCCCCATCGGCTCAGATCCTTGTAGGTGAGAACAACAGGTAAATGGCCAGGATGACTGAGCTTGTGAAAGAGTGACAACAAGACCACGTGTTGCTTATCCACTCACCAGCTGCTCTGCACTCGAGGTGTTTCTGCCTCTCGGCTGTGATGCTGAGGCTGCTGCCCACATTCACGCACAACTCTTGTGTGGACATATGTTTTCATATGTTTTGAGAGGAATCCTAAGAGTGGAACTGCTAGATCGTATGGCGTCGCTATGTTTGACTTTTTGAAAAGCTGCCAAACAAACTGTTCTTCAAAGAGATTGCTCCATTTTATATTGCCACCAGCAATGTCCTCACCAATACTTACCATGCTGTCTTTTTTATTAGTCACTCTAGAGAGTGTAAGCATTGTCGCACTGTAGCATTGGTTTCCATTTCCCTGATGACTAAGGATGTTCAGAATTCTCTCACTAGCTTATTAGGCCATTCATATATCTTCTTTGGAGAAGTGTCTACTCAGATCCTTGGCCCACATTTTCAGTTGGATTATCCTTCCTTTTATGTTTGAATTGTAAGTGTTCTTTATATATTCTGGATACAATTCCCTTTATAAATATCTGATTTGCACGTACCGTCTCCCTGTCCTTGAGCTATCTCTTCACTTTCTGGATGATATCCTTAGAAACTCAGAAGTTGTTTTACCTTTGATTCAGTCCAACTTATTCTGCCTTCTCTTTTGGAGTTTGTGGTTTTGGTGTCATTGTTTAACCCGTGATCGTGAAGACTTATTCTGCTGTTTCCTTCCAGGACTTTATAGTTTCGGCTCTCATGTTTATGACTATGACATACTGTGTAGGATGAGATCGGGGTCCAACTTCATTCTTCTGCAGGTGAATACACAGGTGGGCCAGACACACTTGTTGAAGAGACAAGTAGTATTTTCATACACTAGAGATAAAATCAATAATAGTGTCGTGCTGAGCCAAGTAGAGCCTGAGGTAAAAGAAAAAAAAAATCAAAATACTGATTCATCCTTATTTTAAAATTTGGCATTTTTTTCACTATGAATTTTTGGAGTCTTTTAAAATTGGGCATCTGAGGCCAACACCTCACTCTCTTCACCGCAGTCTCAGTCTGAGAACTCCTAAGCTCAGCGTAGCCAGCCTCCCCCATCGCCACGCCGCCCTGCCCCTCCGGCCGCCTGCCTCGCGGCCCACCATGCCCCAACTTTGCTCACGAACGACACAGACCTGTTCCCGTTTCCCTGCGCACGCGCGCCACGCTGTGTCCGCGCCGCGCTGTGCCGGGCGTCCGTCATCGCGAGCACACTCTGCGCTCGCTTTGGAGAGTATTTCTCACTCTCCACTGCCTAGCTTTTTCTCATCCTGCAGGGTCCGGTGCCGACCCCTCCAGAGAGACTTCCGTGGACTTCCACGTTGGGTCAGATGCCCCTCCACGGCCTGTCTTCCAGCAGCATAGCTCTGCAGCCATGCCTGTGATAGTCACACGTCTCCTCTCCCACTGCTCGGCGGCTCTTCGTCCTAGTGACCGACTGTGTCTTATTCGCCTGGACATCCCAGATCCTAGCACAGCACCTGGAATGTGACGAGGAGGAAACAGATGGTTTCACAGTTCATTTAGCTGGGAGCACAGCAGGGAGAAGGCCATCCCATCTGCCTCTGTGGGCAGAGAAGGTTTGCTCAAGGAGCCTTCCTGGGAAGAGCACGGGAGCTACGCACGTGGCACAAGAGGCCGGCCTGCTGGAAGGTGAGAGAGAGGGCAGGGGCTTGCCCAGGGCAGGAGCAGCGCGTCCACGCCCCCATGGCAGCAGCAGAGGTCCATGGCCCGTTAGAAGGCCGATCCGGGTACTGGAGGGTTTATATAGAAATTCACAATGGGAGCCGGTTAGGGGGCTGCAGGCGATGTAAGGAAGTTGTTGTCTCTAGGTGGTGCGGCCAGGAGCCAAAACTAAAGGCTAATCCTCACTGAGCTCACGTCATTTATTCATTCATCTGTCCATCAGTGACCAGCCATCCCACATGCATTCATGGGGCATCCTGTGGGCGCTGCCCTGGGCCCTGCAGTAGAGGAGTCACCGATCAGGTTCTCACCCTAGAGAAGCTCATGGTCAAGTGAAGTGCTGCAGACCTACTATGTGCAAGGTGGGAGGGATTCCAAGAAAATAAAGGTGCTGAGAACAAAATCCAGTCTTCAGTGGTTGGGTGGATTCTTCCATTTGCCTCTCCAAATCCACTGTCCTCCTTCATCCACCCTGCTGGGCCCTGGGAGGCTGAACACCTCCGGCTACACCACTGCGCTCATTGCACACCGACTTTCAACTGGATTTGACCAACACCGTGTACCCAGAGGACATTTAAAGGAGGAAAGCGAGCAGAGGTGTGGTGTTTATCACCGTTGCTATGGGGCAGCTGGGAGCTGGTCTTGTCCAAGGTCAGGGATTCAGTGTAGAGGTCCGTCCCACACACTCCTCACTGCCTCCTGCTGATCTTCCTCCTCTCTCGGTCCCTTCAGCCTGTGATGCCAGCTAGGATTCACAGCCCTAGTCCTGGAGAGGTCTTTATACTGTATTCTCTAACCCCTGCTCCCAGCTTTATTGATGGTTTTTAATAAATTCTTATCAAATTACCCTAAAGTGGCTACAGCCTCTGTTTCTCCCTGGGGCCTCAACTGATACAGTAAGTTCCCAGGGAAGATGTGACAGGAGCATGATACGCAGAGAAGGGAAAGGAGAATCCCTTTGGACATATGGATAAATACATATGGCCACCCAGAGGCAAGGAGGGTGTGGGGAAGGGTCAGAGCCAGGGCTCTGGGCTTGTCTGCACTCCAGGAGGCAGGAATAGTGCACTGACTGAGGGTAGCTGGGAGCCGACCTCGAAAGGATAGCAGATTCAAAGGGCGGGGAAAGGTTTCTCTTCCTGAGAAATGCCCAGAGGACAATGACCTTGAGTTGTCTGGGCATAAACAATAATAAAGACATGATGAGCTTCACCTTCCAGGTCAGCCTTCCCTTCCCATGCCACCCCGGGCTTTGAAGCAAAGGAAGGGGCCAATGGATAGACCTCAAGGTCAAGAGCAAGAGGGAAACAAGCTATTTCCTAAGTGCTGTAGTATATAGCGACAAATAAAAGGGCGAAACAGGACTCGGCCAAGTCATCAGACATGAAATGATTTCCAGGCCTATAAAAGTTGCCTGCAACCTGACAGATCGAGAGGTCACTTAGAAGATTTTTCTGGTGTGGGGAACGGAGAGAGATGAGAAGCATCAATCATCAGTTTTTTGTTGTGACACCTTAGTTGTTCATTGATTGCTTTCTCATATGTGCCTTGACCGTGGGCCTTCAGCAGACCGAGTAACCCCTTGCTCGAACCAGCGACCTTGGGTCCAAGCTGGTGAGCTTTGCTCAAACCAGATGAGCCCGCGCTCAAGCTGGCGATCTCAAGGTCTTGAACCTGGGTCCTCTGCATCCCAGTCCGAGGCTCTATCCACTGCGCCCCCGCCTGGTCAGGCTGCATGAGTCTTTTAACAGGATGTCCTCAAGCATTCAAATCACACCACTCACCTCTCTCTTTTCAATTTCATCTCCCTCAAAAACTCTTAGGAGTATTATATATATACATGCTGATGAGGTATAGAGTGCCTAATTATTTTTATACACACACACACAAACACACACGCTGATGAGGTATAGAGTGCCTAACAAAAATATTTCATGTTGGAAATTACCACACTTAACATTGGGTATTTTTGTTCCTCAGGCTTCTCTAAGCACTGTTAGCATGACTCAGACTCCCCAAGTCCAAGAGGCTCTGGAATACTTTGAGTATGTGACCCCACAAAGCCAAGGTCAAACCTCTGAGCTAGGAAGAAGTCATAAACTTCAAGTGCTGCCCAGAAACTCCTTGGCAGCTTGCCACCCGGGGGACCTGGACACAAACAACAGTCCCTCCGGGGCCTCTGTTTCCCACCGCCTTTCTTTCCCCAGTTGATTACTTGACCAAAATTCAGGGGTTTGCCTTAATCCATTTTCAATTCCATACGCTGACTTGGGCTCATTGTTCTTCTTGACTGATTCGGTCAGCCACTGTCTTCAATGCCTCTGTCAGACTAGAGTAATCAACAAATTTGATAAGCAGGCATGACCCAAGTGATTGATAAAAATGTTAAATAGACAAGCAGAGGAGTTCTCCGGTCTCCTGGTTCCTCCGCTTTAAAAACTCTGGTTCGTCTTTTTCCTTTTGAAGTTTACAGCCCAGGATTGAAAGCAACACTGCAGGTGTGGCCTCATCTGTGCATAACAGAGCAAACAGAGCATGACTCCCACCTTTCTGGTTTCTAGTCTGTGCTCCTGCCAACATGGGCTGCGAACAAAATATTTCCCTACTCCATTATGGCTCATGCTGCCAATGAGAGCATCTCAATGACTTTTTCTTTTTTTTTTTTTTTTTTACTAAGTGAGGGACAGGAAGACAGAGACAGACTCCCACGTGCACCTGAATGACTGACCAGATCCACCTGGCAAACCCCCAACCAGGCGATGCTCTGCCTGTCTGGGCTGCTGCTTCGTTGCTTGGCAACCAAAGCTATTTTAGCACCTGAGGCGAGGCCATGGAGCCATCCTCTGTGCCCGGAGTCAACTTTGCTTGAACCATTCAAGCCATGGCTGCAGGAGGTGAAAAGAGAGGGGTGGGTGGAGAAGGGGAGAAGCAGACGATCGCTTCTCCTATTGTACCCTGAACAGAAATCATACCCAGGACTTCCACCAATGCTCTGCCACTGCTGAGCCAGCTGGCCAGGGCCCTCAATGACTTTTTATTCTGCTGATATTAAGTCACATCAGTCTATCTTACTGGTTCTCTTTCAGACTCAAGTGTAGTCTATTCGTTTCTGTTCAATTCTGCCTCATTATGCTCAGACTGTGGCTCCAGCCTGTTGAGATCTATTAGGATCCTAGAACAATGGATCAGACACAGAAAACTTCTCATTCCTCAACTTTTGTCTGACTCCTTGGCATCATCCAGCCCCTACTGCTATCTGAGCTTTTAAGTTCCAGTAATATAAAAGGCTTCCACATCTCTCCAGCATCTAGACAGCCTATGTTGCAACCTCTTCAACACAGAAGAAGTCTCAGATTAATGTAAAGATTCACATCCCAGGCTCTGACCCACCACACCCAAGTGCTGGTCTATTCAACACAAAGCCCAGCAGGAAAAGGATAAGAAACTCTCTCTGTCACATGGCCGGGAGGCAGGGTCCAGCCCCGCCTCTCCATACTTGTAAGGATGTCACCAGACGCTCTGAACAGCTATGGCACAGCAGATAGATGATACACCAGACTTCTTTCTACCTCCTTATAACTGTGGCAGAGGTTGGTCATTGCTCTCCAATATCCATTCTCCTTTTCTCTTACAAGCAGATCCCCACTTTTAGCAAAGCACATATGACCACCCAAACTTAAGACAACACTCCCAACTCCCTCACCGCTAAGACCGTTTTTCAATCACCAGTCTACAGACCAGTGATGGTCGCCAAAAATTTAGTGCCAGCCAGTGAAGAGTTAACCACCCTACTGTTGTATGAAGATTATAGACCCTACGATCTTAGCCAAATTCGTTTACTCTCCGGGTGATTTCTACCTTAGCCATTCCCGAAATAATTCTATTTTCATCTGTCCCCATGTGAGAAAAGGTTGAAAACCACTGCACTAGACCACGTTATTTTAAACCTGCCCACCTGCAGAGGTGAAGCAAGCACCAAGTGAGAGGGATTTTAAACTATAATTATCGTAAACAAGGGAGACTGTCTGAGGGTGGGCCAGGTGTGGAACCCGAGGAGCCAGGGAACAGAAAGCCCCACCTGGCGCCAATCACATTTCCCAAGGGGGGCTGTTCCAGTGCCAGGCTACACACCCTCACCTCTGAATCATTTACACCTTTTTTTCCGCTAAATAATTTACCTCTCTGTAGGCAAAAGGGGTCCACAGGCTCCCCAGCCTTCCTGGGGCTGGTGCATAATTTACGGAGTGATGCTCAGCCTCCCCGCCCAGAGAGAACTGCAAAGCTTGGACAGCTGCCAACGTCGAGAGAGGCGTCAGCCAGAATAGAGGGAAAGAGCAGCTCTGCGGAGGAGCATGTCTGAGAGACAAAGGCACCTGCCTGCTGAATCCTGGATTCCAGAGGCAGAAGCGAAGCGGGGAGGCCTGGCGGCAGACTGCCTCCATGCAGGGGGTGAAGCCAGCGAGGGAAGGCACGTGGGCTACCCGTGTTTCTAAAGTCTGAGTAAAATATGAGCAGCGTCGCTCTCTTCCTCGACAATGGCTGGAACGTCAACAGTACTGACTATAGGCTCGGGGCTTCCCCGTGCCCACGGTTTCCCGTTAAGCCCCGGGGCAGACTAGATGGTATCAGGGTATTTCCATTTTGCATATGAGAAGTTGAGGCACAGGAAGACATCCTGTGTATGAAGTCTGAGCTCGCCATACTGTGTTCGGACAGCTTGGTAGTTGGAGTTAAATAATATACTCACACCTATGAAAAAGCAAAACATCATCACCCGATAACGTGCCAATCTTCCCCATTTCTAGACACCAAAGAAGAGACAGAAAACCAAGCCTTGCACGGCAAGGTGCAGAGGGGCAGGAAAAAGGGATGGTCATCTTCTTCGGAGCTCGGGCTCCTTAGCTGAGATGGTGATGTACTGAAACCTACTTGGAAGAGGATGGGAGGAAATTGGCCCTTGCCTCAAGGAAGAGTGTGGTTGGGGGCCAGGAAGGGAGACAGCTCACGGGAAACCCAAGGTTGCTGCTGGTAGGTAGCAGGCATCTTATAAAGTAAAATGTCTAGGGGTACACTGCCATCCAGGATTACTGTCCTTCGGTGATCTGGGAGCCCTGACAACCATTCTTGCCTGCCTCAATTGTACCACGGGGAAGGAAGGAGTCAATTTAGGTCCACCCTGGACACCTGGGGAGCTAAGATGAGCAACCTCAGAAGAGGGCTTCATTGTCAACAAGAACAATGAGAGGCCAGAGAGATAGGTGTGTCTCGGGAACGAGAAAGAACCCTCCCACACCGTGGGAACGTCTTCACCCGTGGGAACGTCCTCACCCACAGCCATCCAAGGCCAATGAGGCTCGAATTCATTGAAGGTTCTAGTGCATTTCTTTACCTGTTCAAAGGTGAGTAAAGCCCTTAGGAGAATAAAATAGGAGGCCCCTTTCAGCATAACCTTGGAGGCTGCTCTAGGTCAGGCAGCGAGGGCCCCAAGGGAAGAAGGAAAAATAAATTAAACTCCTTCATCTGGAACATAAATATTGAGTAACAAGTGATCATGCGCACTGCATGGGTGAGTAAGGAGGGTTAATTCTCTAATTATTGTTGCTAGTTTCCCATGGAGATAAATAGCAAGTTGGTGGAGAGAGATAATCAGGGCATAAATGCTGCGTCTCCTTGACTTCTCTTACTTAATGACATAATAAAAGTGTCCTTTTAACTACTCAGTTCTGGTAAAAAAAAAAAAAAAAAAGTAAAGAAAAAAGAGAGAAGGAAGGAAGGAAGGGAGGGAGGGAGATCTCTCCCAGACCTTTGTAGCTGCTGGTGCAGAATCAGGACCCCTGTCCTGTATGGAGCCCTTAGTTTGGGCCAGGCATTTAAGTCTATAATCTCTAAACTTCTCAGCAACTACAAACAGCACCTTTGTTTTACAAATTTACACATGGAGCCTCAAAGAAGTTCAAGAATTTTCTCAGAATCCCACAGCTAAGAAGTGGCAAAGCTCCACTCCACACAGCTTTGGAAACCCATCCTGTCGCCCTGACAGGGGAGACTTGGAGTCAAGTCCACGTCTAGCTGTAAATAAGGAAGTGTCAAGAAGGCAGGGAGCTCATCTCATTTGGTCATACAAGACCCTAGCTCCTAAACTAGTGCTGAGCCCTGAGGGTATCCTAGGTGGATATTTGCTGAATAAAAAAAGACAGGCAGGCAGGCAATAAGGAAGGAAAGAAGGAAGAAAGGAAGGAAGGAAGGGAGGGAGGGAGGGAGGGAGGGAGGGAGGGAGGGAGGGAGGAAGGAAGGAAGGAAGGAAGGAAGGAAGGAAGGAAGGAAGGAAGGAAGGAAGGACAGGCAGTCCTCTTGGAGGTTCAAATACCTAAAGCATAAAACTATGATTTTATATAAAGATTACACTAAATAATAAAGGAGAAAATGTTTCATGAGCCACAATGTCCAAACCTGAGATGCTATGATTTGACCTTTTGTTGCTGTTATGTCTGTTTTTTTCCTCTCCTAATACCTTGTAAATAGCTACAGTGTCTGATGGAACATTGTACCGCCACATAATTTGATAAATCAATAATCAAGAAGCAGGTTTTGTTTTGAGGATGATGCAAAAGGAATAGAATAATTAAGTCAGAATAACTATGCATCCCTCAAAAAGTACCTGTGTACTATATTCTAGAACATCTGGCTCTTTACAAAACAACAAAAGTCATTGCTTTCAGGAGTCTGAATCCTCTTTCAAGTTCAGAACTTCAGACTTGCAGGTCATCCTTCTTCACAACCCATACTGACTGGCAAAAACAGCTCCAAAAATCAATGGGCGCTGCATGCTGAATGGAGAGAGACTGCAAAACAGAGGATTAGCCTCCCTCAGGAGGAGAAGAGATAAAGGGGAATTGATTGAGGATCTCAGGCGAGTCCTTTCCTCACAGCTGGGGGTGCTCAGAGGCCTGGGGAAGGCAGGCTGCCATCCCAGTAGCACAGGGTCCCCTGCAGATGCTTTTCTGTGAGAGATAAGGCTGCCGGAGCCGCTTAGGAGGCCCTAGCTGGCTTCCTGTTATTCAGCAGGGCCTTGGTGGTTTTCCTCTCCAAAACCATCCTGTCAGCCTCCTCACGCGCCCTGAATTATCTCTGGGGAAACCTGCTCGTGGAGAGGAGCCTGGATCCTCAGCCCCAACCCACCCACCCTTTGCTACGGCCACAGACAGTGTGCACGGGGCCCTCTCTGCCTCCCGAGCCCACACACGGGAGCCCGCACGGTCCTGGCTCCACGCAGGGCGGTCTCTGATTCATCGCCCCAGGCCCCGTCTGTGAAGCTGCCCAGAGGCCTGGTGACCCAGTGCCCCTGGCTATCTCCTGTCAACGCTGCCATGTCCTCAGGGACCGGATCCCCGGCTGTCTTGGTAGCCACCTCCCTCACCAGAGCCTCTCTTCCCTCAGACCCCATCCTTCCTGAATCCCAAGCCATCCCCCAAACTCTTCACTTTCCATGGGCACCAAGATTTGTTTTGACCAGCTATGGTAGGATACACAGACATAAACATGACTGTCTTGAAAGAGAACGTTTACTCAAAATTCTCACCCCAGGCCTTGGCTGGTTGGCTCAGCGGTAGAGCGTCGGCCTAGCGTGCGGAGGACCCGGGTTCAATTCCCGGCCAGGGCACACAGGAGAAGCGCCCATTTGCTTCTCCACCCCTCCGCCGCGCTTTCTTCTCTGTCTCTCTCTTCCCCTCCCGCAGCCAAGGCTCCATTGGAGCAAAGATGGCCCGGGCGCTGGGGATGGCTCTGTGGCCTCTGCCTCAGGCGCTAGAGTGGCTCTGGTCGCAACATGGCGATGCCCAGGATGGGCAGAGCATCGCCCCCTGGTGGGCAGAGCATCGCCCCTGGTGGGCGTGCCGGGTGGATCCCGGTCGGGCGCATGCAGGAGTCTGTCTGACTGTCTCTCCCCGTTTCCAGCTTTAAAAAAAAAAAAACTCTCACCCCACGCCACGGTCAGTCGGGAGGCAGACGGGCGAGGGGGGTTGTGGTAAACACTTTTCTTGAGGCTTCCACAGGAAGAAACCGGTAAAGCAGAGGGAACAGGCACTCCTCGGCGTACGGTTGCATCACTCCGATCTCTGCCACCATCTTTACATGATCATCTTCCCCTGTGTCTGTCTTCACATGTTTTTTCTCTGCAAGTTTGTGTTCAAATTTCTCCTAAAGACACCGGTCATTGGGTTAAGTCCCCCCCCCCCCATACTCCAGTATGACCTCATCTTAAATTAGTTGTCTGTAAAGATCCTATTTTGAAGTAAAGTCATAGTCGCAGGTATTAGAGATTGGGGAGAAATACAATTCAACCCCCAATTTTCACCAAAATGTGTTCCACAACTAGCTAGAGAGGAAGACACATACAGAAATAATCTGTATTTTTTTAGTAAATATATTTTGAAAAGATGCCAGATTCCACATCTTGATAAAATGTAACATTCTTTATTCATTGTGTCCATCTTTTCACTACCTTCTCAATACCCCCTCTTCTTATGTCATATGTGCTTTCTATTGTGGCTAGGTGGCACCTCTGTGCCCCAGGGTATGCCAATCAAGGTCACTATGGTAACCAAAGCAAAGAAAACTGACCCTGTCCCAATGTTGCCCTGTAAAGAATGCATCAGTGAGTTCTGTATTTTATAAAACCTCTCTCTTAGTTGGTTGTGCTACAATAACAAAATACCAGACACTGGATGGCTTAAAAACAACAAAGGTGTGTTTCCTATTTCCTGCCATTCTGGAGTGTGGTGTCGTCACATGGTAGAAAAAGCCTAGCCGGCAAGCTCTGTGGGGTTCATCTAAACGAGGACTCGCCCCACACATGAGGGCTCCCATAAGCGCTGAGCACTCCCGAGGGCCCCGCATCCTAAGGCCGTCACACTGGGCATTAGGATTTCGACAGATGGATTTCAGGAGGCACATTCCTATGGATTTAGGAGACCAGGGTAGCACCGTAAAAAGCCACCATCTAAAGAACAAACATTTATTTCCAAAGCAACCGGAACTGTCGGCTATTACCGAGCCGTGCGGACAGTGTCAGAGGCTGTGCCCTGTGTTCGCCGTCTCCGTATTCTTCACCACCTGTGCATAGGCACCGCGCGCCCTGCCTCCGTCACAACTGGGCGGGCCTGTGTCTCAGGGCTTGGACAAAGAAACATGGGGGGAGTGATGGAGGCCTCAGCAGGCCCAGTCCCTAAGCGTACCCCATGTCCTTTCAGCTCTGACCTTGCAGAGAACCCAGCGAAGGACACACAGCCCCAGGAGAGGGCAGACCCACTCTCAGGAAGAAGCTAGACCCTCAGTAACTTCCAAGCACGAGGACCCCACCCTCACAGAGAGAGAGAGAGAGAGAGAGACTGCCATTGGGCTGTCACAGCAGTGAGAGAGAATCCTGAGGTTGGGGAATCACTCGGTACGTAGACTAACACACCCTAAGCAAGGGTGGAGAAGTCACAGAAAAGCCAGTGTTGCGGAACTTCATCAAAGGAAGAAGGTAACTGGAGAAGACAAGACTGGGCTTACAGCCTGACCGGGCGGTGGCACAGTGGATAGAGCATCAGACTGAGACACAGAGGTCCCGGGTTCAAGATTCAAGGTCGCTAGCTTGAGCGTGGGCTCACTAGGTTGAGTGTGGGGTCACTGGCTTGAGCGCGGGATCATAGACATGACTCCATGGTCTCTAGCTTGAGCCCAGAGGTCGCTGGCTTGAGCAAGGGGTCACTCGGTCTGCTGTAGCCCCCCCTTGGTCAAAGCACATATGAGAAAGCAATCGATGAACAACTAAGGTGCCGCAACAAAGAACTGGTGCTTCTCATCTCTCTCCCTTTCTGTCTGTCTGTCCCTATCTCCGTTCACAAAAAGAGTCTGGCCTTGCGATTCACATGCTTACGGAGGAGAAGACTGGCGCCCTGTGGTCCGGGGCAGCACTAGTACAGGTATGGAGACTGGGACGTTGAAAGAATGCAGAGGGGGAAAGACGGGCAGACACGGGTTTGATGGGATGGGGAGGTCGCCAGGGTGGAGAGGTGGGTTGAGGGGTGGTACGCAGTGCAGCCGGCTAGGGCTCCGGCAGCTCTAAGTCTCAGGAGGTGGGGAGAGAGAGCAGAGAGCTTGGGGCCAGTGCAACCAGCCCCACAGAGCGACTGAAGACAGTCAGACAGGTGAGCAGCTTGTTGAGAGCAGTGCGCCTGGCAGATGACCGGCAGGCCGTGTGCCGGACGGTGTCCGGGCACGTGGGGGCAGGGGCCCCCGCTAGGAGGCTGCTGCCACAGTGCATACGAGACGAGGGGCGATGCAGGCCCACCTGAGGCGGGTCCGGGGGGGTGAGGAGAGCACAGGCAGGAGGGCAGTAGTGACAGCTTTGCCTTCAGTCACCTACTTTGTGCCAGGTGATGTTCACACATCATATCATTGAATCCCCCAATCCGTATTTGGTAGGGCAGTGGCCCTGTGTAACAGGGGAGGAAACTGAGGCACCGGGAAGTTCCCAGGCTACTAAGTGATGAACTGCCTGAGCTGAGACCTCAGCCAGCACCTCTGACCCCAGAGCCTTCTGTCCTGACCACCACGTGGAGATAAGAATAGGCAGGGGGAAGAAAACACCTTCCTTCCTATTCCCGGAGAGCAGTGCGGGTTTGAATGACAGGTTCTGGGTCACTGTCAGTATCTTCGAGCCATCTGCCCACGGCCACATACTCCATTCCTTTCAATAAAAGGTGAAAAAATAAATAAAAGAAAAGAAAAAATAAATAAAAGGTGAAAATGCAGTAACAAGGTAAATCCCTCCCCAGGCTGCTCAAGGCCATGAGCACAGGTGCTTCATTAACGGTAAGTAGGGCTGAGCAGGAGCACAAGTTCCAGTGCAGAGCTGCCCGAGGGAGCGAGCTGCTCTCAGATCAGAGGCGGAGCTGCTCCCTGGCCAGTTTTGGAGCGAATAAACCGGAAAGCGGGGGCCCAGGCCTTACATTTCTGAAACTCTCCGAGGGTGATTAGTCACACACGACAAAGGTCGAGAAGCACCACCCTTGGGTAATGCCAAGCAAAGTAGCTGTTTGTGTACCATCTGGGAACCCACCCTCAACAGTACCCCACTGGCCCACACTGATTTACCTGGCACTGGTCTAGGCCAGACGCTGGAGGGCCCTGGAGGTGCAGAGCTGAAGGGCAGGATCCTGTCCTCTTGGACGGATTGACCACGAGATGAGTGGAATGGGCAGTTAATAAGGGATGCTGGAGTCGGCGACGTGCGAGAGTAGAGCTAAGTGCAGAACAGATGGAAGGGACAGAGGAAAAATGAGGATCAGTCCTGGGGACCTGAGGGGACCTCGCACAGAAGCCCACAGCTGAACGGAGTGTTACAAGAGGGACGGCAATCAGCCGGGTGAACGAGCACAAGCTGGAGGAGAGAACAGCACGAGCGTCGAGCACTGATCGGTCCAGAGAAATTCGGGCCAGAGGAAGCCCGTGATGCACCGAGGGGCCCTCGGCTGAGGCTAGAGACCATGGCAGGGAGGGTGGACCCCACAGGGCCCGATGGACCATGAAGAAAAGGACTGGGGTTTTGTCGGGAGACAGAGAAAGCACCTCTGAGAAGGATCTGGAGTCAGAGAACAAACGTGTGAAACCATGTGGGGACCCACACGTGCGAAGTGTTTATATGGGTTCTACGTGCACGTCTATTACACCAGTAGGTAACATTTGTTGCACACTCACCATATGTTGGGCCCTCCATTCATTCAATCATTCCACAAGTATTCACTGGCCATCTACTGCCACGGGCCAAGCATCAAGCACCAGGTGCAGAGAATACACAGCAAACAGTCAAGAATTCTCTCTCCTTGTAAAGCTGACATTTCTGAAGGGGACAAAGGAAGAAAGACAATTGTCAGAATGTGTAAAAATAGTGAATGATATGTTGATATATGCTATGACAAAGATACAACAGAACAAGAATAGGAGTATTTGCAGTATGATGGCCCTTTGATGCATCCACTTGTCCAGGCCACAGTCCCTGTTATTCTCTCAGCCGAAATCTAGATGTCAGTGGGAAGATATTCCATAGATGCAATTAAAATTTATAATCAATTGCTTCTAACTAAAGGAGATTGTCCCTGTCATGTGGGTGGGCCTGACCCAGTCAGTTGAAGGGTTTCAAGAGCTGAGGCTTCCTGACAAAGAAGCAGTCCTGCCCTTTCTGATGACCTCGCTGTGGACAGCAGACTGGCCGTGCCAGCCCCCACAATTGCCTAAGCCAATTCCTTGCAGTAATTCTTTCAATATATACTTCCTACTGCTTCTGTTTCCCTGGTTGAACCCTGACTGATATAGGGGGAAGCTGGATCTCACAGAGAAATTAATAATGACAAAAAAAACACAAAAAAAAACTAAAATTGGTGAGTGAATGAGTGAGCAAGTACCTGAATAGAAGGAGAGAATATTCCAGACAAAATAACCACAGATACAAGGCATTCTTCCACTTAATCCTCACAGCAACATTATAAAGTAGAAATTAATATTATTGTCAAGAACTGTGAAAGGTCTGAGATTCTCCCCGGCTTGTCAGCTTACACGTGAAACTGGCCCACGTGGATGCTGGCAGAAGAGATGGACTCCTGGCTCAGAAGCGAAGGGCGTTGTTACTCCCAGCACTGTGGACGGCAGGTGCTCTGGGTGTGCCTCAGTCACCCTAGCTCTCCCCAGATCCCACAGGGGGGACACAGGTGGGCCCACACGAAAGCTGTGTACACTGTGGACCTGCATCACCATAGAGGAACCTGGGCTCAGGGAACCCCAACCTTGTGGTGAGGCCACTGGCAAATTTGCCCAGCCTTTGCCTCAGAGAGAGACATTATCTTTATTATACCGGTCAAGAAGCAACTCTTTCCTGACCACTGGCAGGAGACACTAGACCTTCCAAGATGATTTGCTGTACAAATATACTTCCAAAGGTGGTCAAGAATAAAAGTTGTTGGTAGTGAATAAGAAGGTCAATAATAAATGAAAGATGAGAGAGAGAGAGAAGAAAAAGTCATATCACGTAGGGTCTGGCAGACAGGGACAAAATGTTGGGTATTATGACAAGCACCATTGAAAGCCCAAATTAAAGATGTAGAGCTGAGAAATAGCATAACCACTTTACATCTTGGGAACACCACTCACTGCTACGTGGAAAATAGAGTCAGGGGTAACAGAAAGAGAACTGAGAAGACCAGCTTGGAAATTGGCACCCTAGTCCAGGCGAGACACGCTGCTGACCCGGGCGAGAGGAACAGGTGGGCTAACCCAGCAGTGTTTCGGGTGATGAACCAACAGGAGTGGGTGTTCAGTGTAATGTGAGCAATGAAGAAGAAGGGGTACCGGAGTAACTGCCAGCTGGCAGACTTGAGCCAACGGTGGTTTCCGAGCGGGAAGAGGCTGGGGAGAAGCAGACTTGGGGAGAGCCACAGTGGCCATGTGGAACGTGTTGTTGAAGACGCCCAAGAGGTGTCCGAGGAGAGACCCTAAGACAGCTTGGAAGTGGAAGCCTGGACAAGAGAGAGCGGACAGACGTGGGAACTGCGGAGTCATTAGGATGTAGGAGGTTTCTAATTCCTGGGGAGGTGGGGGGTGTGGTCAGAAAAAAGGGGAGGGGGGATACACACAGACATTGGGAGGAAGAGAATGGGCCATCATAGAAAAAAAAAAGGCTTAGAAAGAACTTCTGAGGAACTAGCAAGAACAGCTGGAAAGTCTGAAGTCACAGAAGCCCCCACAAAACTGCCCTTTGGATTCTGCACGAGGGAGACCATTTGGTGAACACGGGAAAGGCCATTATCGGGGGAGTGGTAGAGGGGCGGAGCGAGAACGGGGTGAGAAGAGAGTTGGAGGCAAGTGAATGAGGCAGCGGGCGCCTACATGTCTCTCAAGTACCCTAACTATGAAGCGGAAAAGAAAAGTGGGTGATGCCCAGAGGGCATTTAGAAGGTCAAGGAAGAGTTGAAGGCTCCCAAACGCGATCCAAAATAGAACTACAGATTGAAGGAAGAGGGAAGAGCAGAAAGGAACAATGGAGTGGAAACCAGCAGAAGGAGATGAGGTGTAGGCCTAAGAGCTAAGGCAGACTGGGAAAGATTCCAGCTGATCAGGGGAGCAACACGAGACAGTTTCCAGAGGGGGCGGGGACAGACGCGGATGAGTCTACCGTCAGGGGGGGTAGGATCAATTAATTCTACTCTCTGAAGTCCGGAATCCTCATTCCCATTACCCGTGTAAGGAAAGCAAGACTCAGACTGGTTCAAGCGATCTGCTTGAAATCTTGTAAGATGTTCATAGCAGAACCAGCATTCAAATTTGTCTTTGGTTTCTAAATACACCTTCCTCCCTCCCTCCCTCTCTCTCCTTTTGTCTCTGTATCTCTCTCTCTTTCTCTCCATCCCTCCTTCCCTCTTTCACATCCTGCCTCTTCTCATTCTTTTTTCCTGCCCTACTGGTTCTTTTCTGAATGCCAGTCAGGTCCTTGAGCAAAATCAATCTCGGAATTAGTGTTCTGAAACCCTTCGACACACTCTTCTCAGCCTGGATTTTATATCCTATCAAAGAACAGATTCGCCCGCAGATTAAAGCTGTTTGAAGCCTTCTCAAGTTTTATGCCTCAGTTGTTTGGAGTTAGGGACCTCTCAAGTTCTTGATTTCAAAATATGCTTTCCTCTTTTTTTTCCAATTTTGCTGACACTTTCTATTAGACTCCCGCTCTCTCTCTCTGAATGGCTCCCATATAACTGCTTTAAAGGTCAAAAGATGCACTCACCAAGGTTAGAAGCAGACCGGAGCCTCTGTGGTCCCATGCTTTCCCCTAAATTCCAGACGGGTTTGTGGTTCAAATTCATTTACTCTTGGCATCAAAGTCAACACGTTCTGTTTCTTCAAAAGGCACTTTAAATGGCCTTTTAAAAAAGAAAAGAAAACATAAGCCATGGACAGCAAAGAATTCAACCAAATATTTTTCACGAGAGAAAACGTGTACATGAATAAGCATTGTATATGCTACATTTGACTTGAAACCCACCAGAAAATAATCAAAGGTACAAAAGCTACTCTGAAATTTCTTAAACCCTAACCAACACTCCAAGTTCCAACCACCTCATTAGTATAAAATAATACATTAGCCCAATTCACTTTGGGTGCTCAAGTGGAAAAGTTCGGTACAAATAAATTATTTGTATGAAAAAATATCTGCTTCATCGCCCTAAACGGTACTCTTGTGGCCCAAAGAGTTCACTATGCTCCCAGTCGCTTCTAATGGCACACACTGAAATCACGCTGTTGGGTAAATGAAGACAGAGGGCTGTTTCCAGGGCTGTGGAGCTCACGCAGCAGGGAAGAGGGCAGGGACACAGAGAGATGGGCGTTCCAACCGGGAGCTGCCGTTTCCGGCTCTGCGACTGTGCACGTTGTTTAACCTCAGTGAATCCTTGTTTCCTTGTTTTCTAAATAACGGTGATAAAAATAACTGTTAAGGCCCTGGCTGGTTGGCTCAGTGGTAGAGCGTCGACCTGGCGAGCAGGAGTCCCGGGTTCGATTCCCAGCCAGGGCACACAGGAGAAGCGCCCATCTGCTTCTCCACCCCTCCCCCTCTCCTTCCTCTCTGTCTCTCTCTTCCCCTCCCACAGCCGAAGCTCTGTTGGAGCAAAAGATGGCCCGGGTGCTGGGGATGGCTCCTTGGCCTCTGCCCCAGGCGCTAGAGTGGCTCTGGTTGCGACAGATCAACGCCCTGGAGAGGCAGAGCATTGCCCCCTGGTGGGCATGCTGGGTGGATCCCGGTTGGGCGCATGCGGGAGTCTGTCTGACTGCCTCCCCATTTCCAGCTTCAGAAAAATAAAAATAAAATTTTTTTTAAATAATAACTGTTAACACACACTCTCTCTCTCTCTCTCTCTTAGGCTTGTCGTAGAGATTCCTCTGTGAAGGTGGCCACCATCGAGTAAGCACGAGGGGTTACTTCCCTTCATCTCTTGCGTCTCCACACCTGCCCCCATGTTGTTGCTCTGTCAACACCGGACTCCCAGTTGGTCTTCACAGTAGACCAGGTGGCTGGGGAAGGCAGCACATTCTATTTTCTGCACTTGGTTTGTGCCTTGTCCCCTTCTTCAAGTGCCTAGATTTGAAGTCGGTCTCATACGACGTGGAGAGAACTCAGACACCACCTTATCTTCTCTCTTTTTTTTTTCAGATGAGCAAACCAGTTTCCAAATAAAGGTAGTAACCAGCTCCATCTTCCTAAACTAATTGGGATAATTTGTTCATGCTGTATTTCTGTGACAAAATATGAGGTGAAGGGGGACATTCTGTGAAGTTTACATCCTCTGTAACGTAGGCAAGTTCACAGGGGCAGACCAGGGCAGGGCTAGAGAGCTCACTTGGTGGAAAACAGCCAGTATCTGATCATGGCTCGATGCTCATTGAATTTCCCTCCAGCACAAACCACTGTTGGAGGTGCTGACCAGGAGGGCTTCTGACAAATATCTCAGCACTAAGATACCCGTGAGAATAGATTCATGCAGCCCTCAACACGACCTACTGAAGAGCCAAATTAAAGTGCTACTCTAAATTGCATGAACTTGTTTTCTTCAAACAAGAGAGAAGTCATTTTAGCCATCAACTGAAGTCTTTATGTATATCTGCTTCTGTGCAGAGTATTGCAGAAGAATAAAAGAATAATAACATTATATAACAAGACTTTGAGGCATTTATGATTAGTTGAAGAGATAAAACAGTGTTGGAAACAGAGCAATAATATAGCAGATACTAAATAGATGACCCCTGAAGTGAACAGGAAGGGAGACTGCCTGGGTTATTCCATCAACAAACGCTGTGTATTTTCATTCCTACAGGGCACTGTATGAAGCCTTGGGAAGACAAAGCATTAAAAAGCATCACTTTTGTCTTCAAGATGGTCATACATTGCTTTGGAGATGGCAAGTAAGTAGACATTGTCATCGAATACAGTGCTACAGGGATAGGAACACGCACAGGCATTGTGAGAGCACAGAGGATACCTACTACCAGCTAGGGAGGTGAGAGAAGGCTTCAGGGAAGAGGTGACATTCTAAATGCTGAGCACTGATATTTTAAACCATGAACAGGAGCCTTCTATATTCATGAGCCTCACGGGGAAGAGACGGAGTTGACAACAAGCAGCCAAAAGTCTTAGATTTGAAAAGCCATTCTTCCAAGGCTTTGTTTGGCTGGTTGTGTTGGAGGGAATTTCAAAAACTTGCCTTTTCGTCTCTGCGGGAGAACTGAGTATCACAGACCACAGACTTGACGCCATCAACCAGAGAGTAAGAAAGAACAAATAATGACAAACGTTCTCTTGCCCTGACAAAGATAAACATCCAACCATCTGGGGAGAGGGGAAAGTTAGGTCACATGTAGATCCTAGGACCCGAACCAAACGCAGGACCACAGCCAGGGGCCAATGAAGCCTCCAAAAGGAAGAGGCAGCCACCAGAAAGGACTGAGAGACCCAGGGGCCAGCAGAAGCGCTCCCGCAATGCTGGGGGACATGCCTGCCCCCTGGCATCCGCCATCGCCCTGGGGAACAGGGTAGGATGAAGACTTTAAGATGACTGGTGTGACATTCTGCATCAGCCATGTTTACATCCCAAAGTGACTGAGTTTGCTGTGGGATGACAAAATAACTTTTCCATCATAAGCAAAAGTTGGGGTTCTGAGACAATTAGAAATAAAGAAAATGGAGGCATATGAAGAATGTAGAAAAAGGAGAAGAGTGAGATTATTCTTGCACGTCTGAGTGGTGCATGTCAGAAAGAACTCAGGTATGAACATGCCATGTACTGAAAGCACTTGGTGACTAGGGCATCGGTCCATGCTGGGGAGCTGGGGGGGGGGGGCGCAAGCTTGCACCCCCTTCTCTGTTGGGGGAGGGGCTTTATCCTAAAGATGATGCAGATGCTAGAAGCTGCTCAAGGGTGCTCAGCACACCCTTCTCTGTTGGGGGAGGGGCTTTATCCTAAAGATGATGCAGATGCTAGAAGCTGCTCAAGGGTGCTCACCAGGGAAAGCCACACAGGCTTGCTTTGGGAATCTGTTTTAGGAGCCTGTGTACGGAGGGTGGAGTTCAAGGAAAATAAAAGCCAGTCAGAGGGCCGCTTTGGGGACGAGGGGAGATGTGCCCTGAGCTGTGAGAGTCAGGCATATGGATTGGCGAAGGTGACTAGGAGGACTCACACAAAGGCACAGAGTGGGAAGTCACACGGAATGCTCCAGAGAGAAGGGGGCGTAACATGACCACAGCTGTGATCGCAGAAAGGGAAGTAAGAACGGAAGAGTATTTGCCACAAGCTTCCCTTTTCCCAAAAACTTGAATGACAGAAAACAACATAACTTCAGGACCTGCTTTGTTTAATTCCAAGATTGAAAAACTACTCTTTCACTGTGGCTGGTGGCTCTGTGGATAGAGTGTGACAGCCTCGGGTGCTGAAAATAGCTCGGTACTCAAGCATTGGCCCTAGATAGGGTTGCCAGGAAAATCTTGGCTGGGATGCATGCTGGAGTCCATCTCACTATCTCCCCTCCTCTCACCGAAAAAAAGAAACAAAAGAAAAGAAAAACTACTCTTTTGGTAAATAAAATTTTACTGACACAGAGCCACATTCCTCCATTGCCGGATTGTCTGAATTGAGTAGTTGCAACAGAGACTGAATGGCCTGTGAAGCTGAAAAGACTTACTGTCCAGCCCTTTACAGAAGGTTTGCTAACTCCTGCTTTAGACTCACAACTTAGTCATCACATGTCAACTTTATTATCAGGTGATCGGAGCTCTAAAGTACGTGGTCTCTCTTACCCATGGAAGAGAGAGCCAACCTGGAGAGACAGGAATCCTGGAAGTACACAGGGGAGTGGATTTGGGCTAGGGTTCCACACCACCTCTTACTCATGGAAACTCATGTGAGACATTGAGCACCTCTCTGAACCTCAGTTTTCTCATCTATACAATGGGTAATGCAATAGTATTTACCACAAAGACTGTTTTGAGAATGAAGTGAGGTAACATCACCTCACTAGCATAATGTTTGGTATGTGAAAATTGTTCAGAAAATGTTAATTAGGCTGCTTTCTGTTAAATTGTCTACTATTCGGCTCCTGAAAGAGGAAAGATTTATGGAAGGTCATTTAAAAGACAAGTGGTCCATCTTTTCTCCTAGGTCAGTGTTCTTCAAATTTTGTTGAAAATCCACCTGCATCACAATCATTGGAAGAAGCAGTGAGAAAAAAACACATATTTCTGGGCCCTCTTAAGGTTATTGAATGAAGCTGGGGTCCAAGGAAAGGCATTTCACAAGCTCATTTGATTCCTTTGTTTTATCAAGTGTAAGAATCACTGCTTCTCAGACTAGGGAATGACATTTCCTACGGAACCCAGGTCCAATTTTGGAACCTACAGCTTTAGCATTTTATGTTAATTTAACATAATTGTCATTTAGAATTATGTTATGAGTAACATGACTTGGAATTCACCATTTGATGGCTAGAAGGGCTGAGCATGAGGCTAAAAGATGTATTTAGGTGTAAAATTGAGTTGATTAGGTCCTGGTTGGTTAGCTCAGTAGTAGAACATCAGCCGGTGTGTGGATGTCCTGGGTTTGATTCCCAGTTCCTGGTCAGGACACACAGAAGAAGTGACCATCTCTTCCACTCCTCCCCTTCTCTCTTCTCTCTCTCCTTCTCCCTCTCCCTCTCTTCCTCTCCTGCAGCCACGGCTCAGTTGGAGCAAGTTGGCCCCGGGCTCTAAGAATGGCTCCAAGGCCTCTGCCTCAGGAACTAAAATAGCTTGGTTGCTGAGCAACAAAGCAGTGGCCCAGATGGGCAGAGCATCACCCTCTAGGGCAGGGGTCTCAAACTCGCGGCCCACGGGCCGCATGCAGCCCGCCGAACAATTTTGTGCGGCCCGCAGACTAATCCACGAAGTTCAAAATATTTTGGATAAAATTAAGTAAGCCTAGGGGCCTACTTGTATTTTTCATTTCTCTAGCATCCTAGCTAGATATTAGCTTAGTTAACAGCAGCAGTTGTAATGCGAACTACAGTTTCTGGTCGTTTTGTGACACTGAAAAGTGTTGCGTAACAGTTGCCTTTTGTAGACCTAGTGCAGCCCGCCGAACGGCTGTGATCTTGCTCTGCGGCCCACATGCTGAGTTGAGTTTGAGACCCCTGCTCTAGGGGAACTTGTCAGGTGGATCCCAGTGGGGGCACTAGAGGGAGTCTGTCTCCGCCTCCCATCCTCTCACTTAATAAAAAATAAAATAAAATAAAACTGAGTCAGTTGCAAAGTTATTAAGTTAAAAAAAATAGAGTTGTACATCCATGACAAACCAATGACAGTTGTTCTAAATGACAAGAATATGAGGAAATTACCTAAAGAGCCCTTCTATGTGCCAGAACTCCATTAAACCACAGCAAAGGTACAGTGCCTCTTCCTGACCCATTTGTTTTACTCTAAGATTTGTGGTAAAAAAAAACCTTCTATTTATATTAAAACATATAAGGGTCTACGGAGCAGTAGAATATAACATCACAGAACATAATATACAAGGCTTCAAATCTGTTTATGCAATTTCCCCCACCCCAGATCCAGCCATCCCACCATCCTGCTAACCCCCCACCACATATAAATGCTCCGTCCTCTTGTTAGCAGCCTTAGATAATAATTTTTTTAAATGTTGGAACAGAATCGAAACAACACAGTTGTAGGGCCTCCTGCTTGGACCGCCCTCTCCTCCCTGCCCAATCACACGAAGGGATGTTTGTAGGAGAGGAGCAGCTACGGGAGTCCGCGGTCCTGAAGCGGAGCCCAAGGCCGGGCCACGTCCAGCCCGGGCAGCACAGCCCCGCTTGGACCACACGTGGTATTATCAGCATCACTCCTTCTGTGTCTCTCAGGAGTGCGGGCGCCAAGCTTTCCAAAAGCCCTTGGGGTTTAATTAGCATCTTTACTTTTCTCCCCGCGGCTTCCTGCTACCGCTGCTCCCAGGTGTCACTGTGCGTGCCCCGTTTCCGCTGTTCCTGACACCGAGTCTGCACGTCCCGCCCACACTCCTCATGCAGTGACGTCAGCTGCGGGATTTGGTGATGTCTCGGGCAGACGTTTCCTCCTCGGCCTGTAACAACGTCCTGGATCAAAATTTGAATAAGTCTGAGGTCGCCTGACCCAGTGTTGATGGCCACTGCCTGCCCTTGCTGATCTCATCTTCTTAGGTCAGAGGGTCAGGTCGGAATTAACCCTCATTTTCTCAGGGTTAGTTCAAACGGCCAGCGCACGGATGACAACACTTCCCCAGCGCTTTCTGTCTCCGCAGTGATAGGAAGGCCGACGAGTCCATTCATCTCTTCAGCAAATTTTCCATCCTTAATAAAAATGAGTTTCCAGCACAAGTTTCAAACGCTGATGCAGTCAAGCTGTCTTCCTGGGAGCAGGTGCACTAGATGCACATTAATGCGCAAAACCAGGACTGGGGCCCCAAGGGGACTGCAGAGGCCCGGGACGGGGAGCCAGGGGACAAAGGTCCCCTTCAGAGAGGCCTGACGGTGGCCGGTGGCCGAGTCCTTTCACTCTGGTGTCTCAGTCGCCTGGGACGTGAAATGGGGATGATAGATACACTTAGTCCATACCAGAGTTTGTTGCGAGAGGTAAATAAGGTGGTGGCCATGGAAATTATTTATAATACTATGTGGATAGCCTGCATTCAGTGTTACTTCCCACAGAGGCCGTTATTTTGTATCCATATTTTGGGTTATTATAGATACATCGAGAAGGTTTCCTCCTTCACTGCTCCAACAAAATGATGCCAAGTTCCTTCTGCTCCGGAGGGAGAGGGGAGAGAAGACAGTTTGTTGTGCATTCGCCGGAGAGTTACCGCCCCTGACGCTGAGCTTTCCCCAACCCCCCACAGGTTCACAGCAGAACTAACACAACCCTCAGCGTGCTCCCGCGGAATGGGAAGCATCAGTGTCTCCATTTTTCAGCTGAGAAAGCTGAGGCCTGAATGTCTTTAAGGTCTTGCTCGTGTTGACTCAGGAGAGGAAGAGTCTATTTTCTTAATCAGTAGTGCGGGATATTAGCCCAGAAACCGCTGGAGATCCTTTCAGGGGAGTCCGTGAGATCGAAATTGTCTTCATAATAACGCTGACACGTTACCCACCCTGTCCACCCTCATCCTCTCATAAGCTGTGACAGGCTTTTCCGGAACCTGCTTGATACATGAGTAGATGCAGAAACACTTTGAGAAATCTCGCCATCTTCTGCTAAACCAGAAGAGATTTGCAGAAATGTAAAGCAACGAAACCCTTTTCATTATGTATTTTTGTTTGGGAAAAATATAGCATTTTTATTTAAAATGCTATTGATTTTAACATGCAAAGGAGTTTTATTGTTACTTTTAATGAATTAATAAATGCAACCTTTTTAATTCTCATTTTAATATAATTAAGGTCAATCGCTATAACAAGTGTAAACAAAAGCTCTTTGGAGTCCTCAATAATTTTTAAGGCCGGGAACTGGTCCCAACGCCTGAATCTTTGAGAATTGCTACTGCTACTGTTAGCTAGACACAGAATCCGTCCTAATCCCCCACAAAAGCTGTATTGTTAGTTCTAGTTTTTTATTTCGAAATTGAAGCTTAGAGGTTAGATAAGTTTTTCAAGGTCACGTAGTTCACCATGAAAGCTTTCAAGAGACAAGAGTTCACCAGACTCATTTTCCTTTTGGTTTGCTGTGACTTTTCTTGTCCTGCGTGCCACCAGACACTTCAGCTGGGATAAAACACAGCAACTGCCTCCCTGTGCATAGCACACTGCAGAGCCTAGCAGTGCACAAAAATCTTGCAGTTTACTTCTGAACCTCTACTTGTCTGAGCTCTAGATTACGCTAGATTGTACTCACTGCTCCTGGCTGTCCTCTTTCTCCTCTCTCTTACCAAGTTTCCTATCAGATACAGTTCAAATGCCAGTCTGAGAGTGAACTTGACATTTTGCCCCGACAGATTATGTAAAACACTGCTTGCTGCTTCTCTGTCATCCGGCTCCCTGCTCTCAGAGTTAGTTTTAGAGTCCAAGAAGGTGTATTATTGTTCTAAACCAGTCATGGTAATTTTGTTCAACTTGACAAGTGTTTAGTCTGTAGGAGGCCATGTGACCCATTTCTGGCCAATAACATGGAAAGCCACTGGGTTGAATTTTCTGTAAACTACAGTTTTCGGGGGGGGGGGGGGGGATGGACTTGAAAGGCATACAACTGTGATGACTCTATGTTTTTAGTTTTCTTGAAATAGTGAGGTTACCAACATGAGAAAAACAACTAAAAGAATCGCAATAATAAGTCCTGGCTGATTGGCTCAGCGGTAGAGCGTTGGCCTGGCGTGTAGAAGTCTCGGGTTCGATTCCCAGCCAGGGCACACAGGAGAAGCACCCATCTGCTTCTCCACCCCTCCCCCTCTCCTTCCTCTCTATCTCTCTCTTCCTTCCTGCAGTCTAGGTTTCATTGGAGAAAAGTTGGCCCAGGCACTGAGGATGGCTCCATGACCTCTGCCTCAGGTGCTAGAATGGCTATGGATGCTACGGAACAATGGCTCAGATGGGTAGAGCATCACCCCCTGGTGGGCATGCTGGGTGGATCCCGGCCGAACGCATGTGGGAGTTTGTCTCTCTGCCACCCTGTTTCTCACTTCAGAAAAATACAAAAAAGAATCACAATAATACTTACATTATTGAGCTGTTGAATTGGAACCAGCAGTAGCTTCTCTCCAATGTTTTATGAGATATATAAACCTCTATTTATTTAAGTTATTCTTACTCCATTATTCTGCTACTTGAGGCCAAATACTACCAACTGAAAGATACAGGGAGGTTTTCTGAAAATTGTAAGGATATTTACATTTTCTATGCACAAGGATCTCTTTACAGTAAAATAGATTCATACAGTATATAGATAATGAAACTCACAAACACTTTACATATATATGTATATGATTGTGTGTGTATGAAACATAAAAACAATGAGAGAAATTGAAGAAATAAAAGAGAACCTAAAGGTAACTTCTAAACCAGAAAAATACAGTATCTGAAACAAAGAATTTGCTGCATAAAATTAATAACAGATTAGACATCAACAGATAAAAAAAATCAGTATGATCTAAAACCCATAACAAACTTAAGCACAAAGAAATAAAAGACAGAAAATATTAACAAAGGCCTAATAACATGAGTGACAACATCAATCAGTCTCATATAAATGCAACTGGAATCTGAAAAAGGGAGAGAGGCAGAAAAGAACATTTGCAGAAATAATGGCTGAAATGTTATTTAAATTTGATGAAAACTATAAACACACAGTCAAAAAGTTCATCAAGCACTAAGCAAAATAAAAACAAAGAAACCCATCCCAAGCCCACCATAATCATATTGATAAAGAGAAAAATCTTAAAAGAAGCCATAAGTAAAAATGACACATTATATTCAGAGAAACTAAGATAAGAATGGCTGCAGATTCCATGTCATAAACAATGGAATAAGGGAGACAATGAAACATCCTTTAAGTGCTGAGGAGTGAAAAATGACATTCTGTGTCCAGTGAAAACATCTTTGCAAAGTAAAGAGTAATTTCAAACATTTTTCAGATAAGCAAAAACTGAAAGAATTTATTGTGAGGATATCTTTACTCCAAGAAATGGTAAAGGAAGTTCTTTGGACTAAAAGCAAACAATACCATATAGAAAGCTGAAACTACTCACAAGAATTTAGAACAATTTAAATAATAATGATCTGTGTAAAAAGGAACAAATTTTAATTTTTAAGGGAATTGTTTAAATTAAAAAAGTAATAATGCATCATATAGAGTTTATAACATGTCGAAGTAAATTGTGTTATAACAATAGAATAATACCTGGGGAGAACAGAAGTAGACTGTTGTAAGATCCTTAAATTATAAAAGCAAAGGAATACAGAATGACATAAAATACAAACACTAGTAATAAAGTTGAGTGACTATATTAATGTCAGACAAAGTAGAGTTTAATACAAATTCTATTACCAGTGGCAGAGAGGGACATTTCATGATAACAAAAGGTTCTATTTATCAAAAAGACCTAACCATCTTAAATGTGTGAGCATATAGTAATAAAGCTTCCAAATACACAAAATAAAAACTAATAGAAATAAAGGAGAAATGGACAGATTCCCTATTATAGTTGGAGATTTCAACATTCTTCCTCTAGTATTTGATAGATAAATTAGATGGAATAATTAGATAGATAAATTGAGCCTAATATAAAACTTAAATATTTACCTCCATCTAATTGATATTAATGGCACAAGTAACCAAACAGTGACAGAATATAGATAATCTTCAAGCATACATAGAAAATTCACCTAACTATACCATATGCTAGGCCATAAAACAAGTCTCAAAACACTTCAAAGATTAGAAATTATACAAACTGTTTCTTTCTGATTACAATAGGACAAAAATTAAAAACAGAAAAAGAATATCAAGTAAATCCAAAATATCTGGAAAAGCAATCCCTTCAAAATCAACCATTTTTCAAATAAAATGGACAGGAGTAATTAGAAAATACTTCAACATGAAAGACACCATATCAAAATTTGTGAATTGCAAATAAAACAATGCTGAAAAACAATTTTATAGCATCAAATATTTCCACTGTCAAATTTTTAAGTCCAAATCAGTTATTTCAGCTTTCACCTTAAGAAGCTAGAAAACTAAGAACTAAAATCCAAAGTATAAGGAAGGAAGTAATAAAACCTTTAAGTCATTGAAATGAAAAACAAACAATAGGGGAAAAAACAATAAAACCATAAGCTTCTGGTTTTAAAAGATCTGTATAAATGATAAACCTCTCGCTAGACTGATTAAGAAAAAAGATAAACATTTTTTATATCAAAAGTAAAATAAGGTATCACTGAGCATTCTCTAGGTAGTAAACAAACAATAATAGATTATAAATAACATCATGGCAATAAATTTGACAACTTGGGTTAAATGGGCAAATTTTTTGAAAGATGCAAGTTACCAGATCTGACAAAGAAGAAAGAGAAAATTAAAATAGCTGTATATCACGTAAAGGCTTGAATTTTTAATTACAAAACTTGCCAAAAAATAAAAATAAAATTTCAAAACTCAGATGGCTGCTTCTATTGAATTTATCAGATTTTTAGAAAAATTAACATGAATATTATACACTTTTAGCAAATAAAGGAGTAGAGTATATTTTTCAAATGATTTTATGAAGTTGGCATTTCTGACACTAGAAAACTATTGTTTCATGATTAGAGATGCAATAATTTTTTATAAAATATGAGCATATTTAATCCAACAATAATCAAAAAGACAATTCAACATAAGCAGTAAGATGTATGAAGGCAAGGTTGATATAACACTCAAAAATCAATCAATGTCATTTACCATATAAGCAGAAAAGAGAAGAAAAATCATGAGATCAGCTTAATAAATGGAGACAAGACACAAATAGGCTGAATATAAAAAAATTAATTAGTGAAAATGAAAGATGCACCATGCAAGCAATAACCAAAAAAGAGTTAGAATGGCTATACGCAGATCAGACAAAATAGACCATAAGGAAAAAATGAATAAAGACAAAAACATTTTATAATAATACAAAGAGCCAATTCAAAAAGATGGCATAACAATTATAATAATTATGTATGCACCTATAAAGAGCATTTCAAAATACATAAAGGAAAAAAATGAAGAATTAAAAAGAGAATAACAAAATTCAACAGTAACAGGTAAAGACTTTCATACTTTCAATAATGGATAAAACAAAGAAGATCAAAGGGAAACGGAAGACTTCACAGCCCTACACCTAACATCTATGGACTACTCCACGCAACACTGCAGAACGCACATTCTTCTCAAGCATAACATGAAACATTCTCCAGAATAGATCATAAGCTGATTTATAAAACAAGCTTCAATAAATGTAACTAGATTGAAATCATAGAAAGTATGCGCCCAGACCACAGTGGATAAAACTGGATAATAATCACAAAGAGAAATCTGGGAAACTCCCAAATATGGGGAAATGAACTGACACATTCCTAACTAACCAATGGGTCAAAGAGGAAATCACAGGGTAATTGGAAAGTACCTTGAGATGAATGTCAACACAAGCACACCATACGGTAAGTTTATGGAATTCAGCGAAAGCAGTACTTAGAGAGAAATTTTTATATCTGTAAATTTTCTTAAAAATATTATTTCAAATAAATAAACTAACTTTACACCTTAAAAAACAAAGATCAAACCAAAGTAGAGAAAAGAAATAATAAAGACTAGAGAGAAAATAAATGAAACGGAAAGTAGAAAAACAATAGAGAAAAGCAACAAAGGCCGAAGGGTTTCCTTACGAAGATTAACAAAACTGGCAAGCTTCTAGTTAGTTAGGAAGAGAGAGAGAGAGAGAGAGAGAGAACTCAGTGACTAGTATCAAGAATGAACGCTGGGCCATCACCACCATCTTCCGGCCGGGACACTTGTCCTGCTGGGGACGCAGGGGCCGACCTCAGACACTTGTGTCTGAACTCCGGGCTCAGACAGACTGGGCTCCCCGTGTTGGCCCGCCCACCTTCCAGCTGTGTGAGTCTGCAGTGGTACCTGCACTCCTCTCTGCCCCATTTCCAGGATGGCAGAGCCTGCCCCACGGGGTTGTTCTGAGGGACACCGTGCCTGGAACGTAGCTGGTGCTCATTAAATGTCTGTTCAACAAATGCGTCAGGGGACAGTGACTGCTGCGCACAATCTCCCCAACTTTCTCCCCCTGGCTCTCGGTCCCACTCCCCATCCGAGGATGTGGTGCAGTCTCTCGGTTTTGGAAAACCCTTGACCTGCCCCTCTGATCCTGATGCCTGACGTCCACCCTGTTCCTCTCTGCTGGCTTCTGAGGTTTCCGTCTCTCCTCTAGCCCAGGCCCGACCTCCAAAGCCTCCTGGTGCGCCTGCCCGGGGTCCCTCTAAGGGAAGGTTACCGATAAAGCAGATGTGCCGTCCAAACCTACTCTGGAAAGCCCGAGTCATCATGGAAAATGCCTTTAAGAAGGTGATATAAGTGTTGTCTATGGAGGTGGTACCGGAAAATAAAAAGGTGAGGAGGTGCACCAGGCCTGCAGCAAATGGAAGAAGACAGAACCAATGTCACTCCTCTGTCTCAGGTTCAGAACTTCCCACGCTGTTTGAACGAAACAAGCCTTAGATCAAAGCACGCCCATTGTCAGGCCTTGGCAAGCACACTGCCTACTTGTGCATCCGCGGGCTTTGATGAGTCTGAGGTCGCCCTTCCTTCTAACACACAAGGGACCTTGTCAGGGCACATAATCCAGCTGACTCACACAGACAAGGAGCTGCGTGAGTCACCTTGGGGAAATCAAGATCCCCGCTGCCGAGATGAACAGTTTCAAAGCGGAGAGTTTGCCGGGGACAATTTCGTGCACAGCAAGGAGAATTTCTGCGGGCTTCCGCTCTGCTTGTTCAGAGCCGATACCCAGTGCCTGGAGCAAGCCTGCCTGCCACAGCGGTTCCCAGGGGACAGAGGGAAATGTCTGCAGACATCTGTGGTTGTCACGACTAGGGGAGGGCGTGCTATTCACATCAAGTGGACAGAGACCAGGGATGCTGTGAAATGTCCCGCAATGCATAGACTCATCCTGCGCGACCAAGAATTACCCAGCCCAGAATGACAATAGTGCCTCTTCCCTATAAAGACAGCCCACGATTGTTCCCATGGCTTTCACAGAGCCTCGTGCTCCTCACTTTCCAGAATCTGGCCCTAATCTGGTCGGCTGGCCTCACTGTCCACGATTGCCATGGCTGAAGAGCAGGAGAGTCTGGGGTCAAATCCGAGCTACCTCACATACCAGCTGGGGCAAGATACTTCCTCAGTTTCCTCATCTATATGGTGGGGATGTGAATAGAATTTGTCTCATGGTGTTGTTTAAGGACCAATGAGCTGCATGAAATAATTCTGGTAAAGTGCTCTATTAAGTATCAAGCCCTGAAGAAGTACTGTTCCCATGAGATTTCATAATCACTGCTGTGCCTCATTTACTGTTATCTTTGAAGATACACCTTGTTTGGACCATGCCGCAAGCTGAGAAGCCCTTCTTCCTTCCACCCTCCCACCGTGATCATTCTTGTCCTCCCTCCAAGTTAGGTTGAAATGTTTCCTCTGGGAAACCTTCCCGGGCCTGTCTATAGGGGCAGTCAGCCCCTGCTCAGGGCTCCCTGTACATTGTTCAGTCCTGTGTCCACCCGATTACTCTAGAAACCAGCACCTGGGTGGCAGGGAACACATCCTACCACCTTGTGTGCCCTGCATCTGGCCACGATGAATATCCTTTCAGTTAAACCTCCGTCTGCCTGTATCACAGTTGTTGGCATTCGTATGCCCCTTACCAGCCTGAGCATGCTCTTACTCATTTGTTTGCTGCATGAATAATAAACCCTACAGTGTGCTAAGGTCATCTCCGGTGGTGAACATCTGTTGGGAGCTGACTGTGGGTCTCAGGATTTTTAAGATTTTCTGAGGTGGGATTGGTGAGGAGAGGGGAAAGTTCCACAGCAAGGATAGTGGAGGTTCCCAGGGTCCACTCATATCCAAGGTTGCTCACGGTCACTCAGGCTCTCTATTGGTCCGGCATTGTATAAACCCTTTCCATGAACTATCTTCTCAACAGTTTCCATGATGGAGGTATCAAGACAATCCCTATTGGTATAATTACTTGACCAATGTCACACAGCAAGGATGCCTGCCCATGTGGGTCTAGTTGTCCAAATGTCTTGTACTTCTAATCACTCTGATTTATTGTCTATCAAATAAATCGATGAGCACCATTCAAAGGAGAGTATACACAACTGATGACAAGCTCACAAAACTCCTTGGACCCACAACAGCAGTTGTAAATGCCAGTGGGAGGATGTTTCCAGTCTTTGTTTTCCTAACAGCAGAAATCATTCTTCAAAGCAAGCTTAAGAGCGTATCTTTTTTTGTAAAAGACATAACACAGAACTGTTCCAGGTTGAAGGAGATCAGGAGCCTCTGTCACCCCCTCCTCACACCAGGTGCCCTTAAAGGGGTTCTGAGGAACCAACTGGTCCCACCGTTTCATATTGCACTTGTAGAAATAGAGACTCAGGAAGAGGAAATCATTTTTCTAAAGCTAACACGCTCAGAAGTGGCAGAATCAGGAATTCTAGGTCTCCCGGCCCTGAATTCAAAGCTCTTTGGAATTCTTTTTGAATACATTTTGATGCCTTATTTATAACAACTAGACTTTCTTACTAAGAAGTGAAAAAATATAAAATAAAGCTAAAACATCCCAAAGGATCAACATATCCAGTATGATGCCTTTCGTTACGAGGTACATCCAAATTTAAGATGTTAAAAATTACAGACTGCAGAATTAATGATATCTGGTATATACGCCAAGAGAATGTTCATTCTTTTGAATTTTGGTGGAAGGCACTTCTATAGGTTTCTCCATCTGTTCTTCAGCTCTCTATATTCTAAGACACTAGCTAGAAACATGCACATATGATCTGGCACAGTTTGGGGTTGTTTTATGGTCTTCTGAAGGCATTCCATAGAACCTATACATTTTATGTATTGTATTTTAATAATCCCCATTTCTGGAACTCAAATCTTTCCTACTTACTCTGTCCCTATAAGAAGGACGTAGAAACCTTCTACCTGCCCTTGGTAACACAGAATTAGCCTCTTGGCCGAAAGATGGGGAGCTGCTATAAACTACCTTAGTGAAGTATAATTACTATGCAGAAATCTGTACCTAATTAAGGTTTACAATTTGATGAATTTGGTCATATATACGCAAACACTCAGAAAGCCGTCACCACTACTATGATAATAGCCATATCCATTATCACCAGAAGTTGACTCGCGTACCTTGGGGGGTTTTAGGGTTCCTGTTTCTCCTTCTGTGGTAAGAACACAACGTGAGGTCTATGCTCTTAACAGATTTCTAAGTGTATAACACAATATTGTGATCTATAAACACAGCTTTGTACAGCAGATTTCTAACAATCATCTCACAGAACTGAATCTTTATACCCACTCATTAGCAGCTCCATTTCTGTTTCCCTCTCCACAATGTCCCTAGCAAGCCCTGGTCTTCACTCCTAACAGCGTCACTAGTTTTGATGCCTCCTCTGTCTCACATAAACGAAGCCATGCAGTACCCGCCTTTGGTGGCTGGCTTTCACCTTGCTTAGTGCCCTCAAGCTTCATTCATGTTGTCACGAATGGCCGTGTTTTCTTCCTTTTTAAGGCTGGATAATATTTTATTACATGTTTTCATCACATTTTCTTTATCCATTTACCGGTTGATGGCTGTTTGGGTTGTTTCCACATCTTGGCTATTGTGAACAGTAATGCTATAATGAACAGGAGATCACGGGCATCTCTTCAAGACCCTGGCTCAATTCTCCTGGGTGTAAATGTTCAGAAGTGGGATTGTTAGATCATACGGTGCTTCCAGTTTTCATTTTTTGAGGTATGTCTCTACTGTTTTTTATAATGGTGGCTCCATTTTACATTCCCTCAGAAGGTTGGAGCTTTTAGACAGAGGGCAAAGGAGTCGAGTTTGCCTTCTTGCCAAGCTAACAGTCTCTCAACCACCCTTGTCATAACGAAAACTCTAAAATTTTAAAAATAAGAAACCCTAAAAAACCAAAAGCAAAATTAAACGAGTCAAGCTAACTGTGTTAGGAGTTAGTGGCTCAGCCACTCAGGGAACAGAATTATTTCAGCTGACTTTTTAGAATACAGTGAGTTGACCATACATCCTTCTAAAGACAAAAACAACTATGAAGGCATATTAAACTCTCCAATAATTATATTATTAGTAATAATGATATTGTTATTTTCAAACTATACGGTCTCAGTCAAGTGTTAGAAGGTTTTTTTTGTATGTGCTTTTTGTTTGTTTGCTTGTTTGTTTGTTTTTGGTTTTGCCTAGGTTTCTGCTGGTTTTAAAGGAGAAACCCATGAAGAGTGGCCTCACGAGTTCAGGAAAGACATTAGGCGTCTGTCTGAATCCAGCCCAGTCTCCCCACCAGCTTTGACTGTAGCTAGTTACTTATTGATTCAAGATCAAACATGTTATCACAGCAATTATTAATGTTCTTCTGAATAAAACACACATACCCAATGATAAAAAGAATTTCTCCACCCACATAAATTGGCCTATATTCCTTTTAAGAAATGGAAACATCAATCTTATGATTGGGTGATCAACTTGTCTTGGTTTGCCTGATATTTTCTTGTTTTTAACTAAAAAGACACTATTCTGGGACACCTGAGAGTCCTGGGCACACTGGAACAGTTTGTCACCTTACTGGATAAATCATTCATTCGCCTCTCTCCTGAGCTGCTTTCTTTCTTTTTTATGCCTTCTAAATCAATTTAAAATTGTTATGACTAAACCCCCTAGAAAATGCCTCTTTTCCAACCACCATTTTCTCTTCTGAAAGAGGAGACAGGAAGTTGGCGGTGGGGTGGGACAAGGTTCTATTGTTGATCGTTGATCCCACCTTGTATGTTTCTTTCCTTGAACCGCTAGCTCTTTACTGCTCTAAGAAGTCTTA